>NW_019244749.1:30185-45770 GCF_002742605.1 Olea europaea var. sylvestris | reverse complement strand
TAACTTTTGCACACGGTGTACGTTTTGGACCCATAAGTACTTTTTGGAAATGTAGCGACCGTTTTGGATTGAGCTCTCCGCTTTGTCGTGACGTTTGAGGGGTTTCGACCATTTTTCGAAAGAATGAGCACTTTTTTATTTGGAACGCTGGGATAGTCAGCGTATGAAGAATTGAGCATAACTTTGGCACACGGTGCCCGTTTTGGGCCCATAAGTACTTTTTGAAAATGTAGCGACCGTTTTGGATTGAACTCATGACTTCGTTGTGACGCTCAAGGGATTTCAGCCATTTTTCGAAAGAATGAGCACTTTTATATTTGGAACGCTTGGATAGTCGGCGTACGAAAAATTGAGCATAACATTTGCACACGGTTTCCATTTTGGGCCCATAAGTACTTTTTGGAAGTGTAGCGACCATTTTGGATTGAACTCACAACTTCATCGTGACATTCGAGGGATTTCAGCCATTTTTCGAAAGAATGAGCACTTGCATTTCTGGACAGCTTGTATAGTCGGCATACGAAGAATTGAGCGTAACTTTTTGCACACTGTGTCCGTTTTGGGCCCGTAAGTACCTTTTGGAAATGTAGCGACCGTTTTGGATTGAACTCACAACTTCGTCGTAACATTCGAGGGATTTTGGCCACTTTTCGAAAGAATGAGCACTTTTATATTTGGAACGCTTGGATAGTCGGTGTACGAAGAATTGAGCGTAACTTTTGCACACGGGGTCCGTTTTGGGCCCATAAGTACTTTTCGGAAATGTAGCGACCGTTTTGGATTGAGCTCTCCGCTTTGTCATGACGTTTGAGGGATTTCGGCCATTTTTCGAAAGAATGAGTACTTTTATACTTGGAACGCTTGGATAGTCAGCGTACGAAGAATTGAGCGTAACTTTTACACACGATGTCCATTTCGGGCCCATAAGTACTTTTCGGAAATGTAGCGACCGTTTTGGATTGAACTCATGACTTCCTCGTGACGTACGAGCGATTTTAGCAATTTTTCCAAAGAATGAGCACATTTATATTTGGAACGCTTGGATAGTCAGCGTACGAAGAATTGAGCGTAACTTTTACACACGATGTCCATTTCGGGCCCATAAGTACTTTTCGGAAATGTAGCGACCGTTTTGGATTGAACTCATGACTTCCTCGTGACGTACGAGCGATTTTAGCAATTTTTCCAAAGAATGAGCACATTTATATTTGGAACGCTTGGATAGTCAGCGTACGAAGAATTGAGCGTAACTTTTACACACGATGTCCATTTCGGGCCCATAAGTACTTTTCGGAAATGTAGCGACCGTTTTGGATTGAACTCATGACTTCCTCGTGACGTACGAGCGATTTTAGCAATTTTTCCAAAGAATGAGCACATTTATATTTGGAACGCTTGGATAGTCAGCGTACGAAGAATTGAGCGTAACTTTTACACACGATGTCCATTTCGGGCCCATAAGTACTTTTCGGAAATGTAGCGACCGTTTTGGATTGAACTCATGACTTCCTCGTGACGTACGAGCGATTTTAGCAATTTTTCCAAAGAATGAGCACATTTATATTTGGAACGCTTGGATAGTCAGCGTACGAAGAATTGAGCGTAACTTTTACACACGATGTCCATTTCGGGCCCATAAGTACTTTTCGGAAATGTAGCGACCGTTTTGGATTGAACTCATGACTTCCTCGTGACGTACGAGCGATTTTAGCAATTTTTCCAAAGAATGAGCACATTTATATTTGGAACGCTTGGATAGTCAGCGTACGAAGAATTGAGCGTAACTTTTACACACGATGTCCATTTCGGGCCCATAAGTACTTTTCGGAAATGTAGCGACCGTTTTGGATTGAACTCATGACTTCCTCGTGACGTACGAGCGATTTTAGCAATTTTTCCAAAGAATGAGCACATTTATATTTGGAACGCTTGGATAGTCAGCGTACGAAGAATTGAGCGTAACTTTTACACACGATGTCCATTTCGGGCCCATAAGTACTTTTCGGAAATGTAGCGACCGTTTTGGATTGAACTCATGACTTCCTCGTGACGTACGAGCGATTTTAGCAATTTTTCCAAAGAATGAGCACATTTATATTTGGAACGCTTGGATAGTCAGCGTACGAAGAATTGAGCGTAACTTTTACACACGATGTCCATTTCGGGCCCATAAGTACTTTTCGGAAATGTAGCGACCGTTTTGGATTGAACTCATGACTTCCTCGTGACGTACGAGCGATTTTAGCAATTTTTCCAAAGAATGAGCACATTTATATTTGGAACGCTTGGATAGTCAGCGTACGAAGAATTGAGCGTAACTTTTACACACGATGTCCATTTCGGGCCCATAAGTACTTTTCGGAAATGTAGCGACCGTTTTGGATTGAACTCATGACTTCCTCGTGACGTACGAGCGATTTTAGCAATTTTTCCAAAGAATGAGCACATTTATATTTGGAACGCTTGGATAGTCAGCGTACGAAGAATTGAGCGTAACTTTTACACACGATGTCCATTTCGGGCCCATAAGTACTTTTCGGAAATGTAGCGACCGTTTTGGATTGAACTCATGACTTCCTCGTGACGTACGAGCGATTTTAGCAATTTTTCCAAAGAATGAGCACATTTATATTTGGAACGCTTGGATAGTCAGCGTACGAAGAATTGAGCGTAACTTTTACACACGATGTCCATTTCGGGCCCATAAGTACTTTTCGGAAATGTAGCGACCGTTTTGGATTGAACTCATGACTTCCTCGTGACGTACGAGCGATTTTAGCAATTTTTCCAAAGAATGAGCACATTTATATTTGGAACGCTTGGATAGTCAGCGTACGAAGAATTGAGCGTAACTTTTACACACGATGTCCATTTCGGGCCCATAAGTACTTTTCGGAAATGTAGCGACCGTTTTGGATTGAACTCATGACTTCCTCGTGACGTACGAGCGATTTTAGCAATTTTTCCAAAGAATGAGCACATTTATATTTGGAACGCTTGGATAGTCAGCGTACGAAGAATTGAGCGTAACTTTTACACACGATGTCCATTTCGGGCCCATAAGTACTTTTCGGAAATGTAGCGACCGTTTTGGATTGAACTCATGACTTCGTCGTGACGTTCGAGGGATTTCGGCCGTTTTTCGAAAGAAAGAGCACTTGCATTTCTGGAAAGCTTGGATAGTCCGCATACGAAGAATTGAGCGTAACGTTTTGCAAACGGTGTCCGTTTTGGGCCCATAAGTACCTTTTGGAAATGTAGCGACCGTTTTGGATTGAACTCACAACTTCATCGTGACGTTCGAGCGATTTTGGCTACTTTTCAAAAGAATGAGCACTTTTATATTTGGAACGCTTGGATAGTCAACGTACGAAGAATTGAGCGTAACTTTGGCACACGGTGTCCGTTTTGGGCCCATAAGTACTTTTTGAAAATGTAGCGACCGTTTTGGATTGAACTCATGACTTCGTCGTGACGCTCGAGGGATTTCAGCCATTTTTCGAAAGAATGAGCACTTTTATATTTGGAACGCTTGGATAGTCGGCGTACGAAGAATTGGGAGTAACTTTTGCACACGGTGTCCGTTTTTGGCCCATAAGTACTTTTTGGAAATGTAGCGACCGTTTTGGATTGAGCTCACAACTTCGTCGTAACATTCGAGGGATTTTGGCCACTTTTCGAAAGAATGAGAACTTTTATATTTGGAACGCTTGGATAGTCGGTGTACGAAGAATTGAGCGTAACTTTTGCACACGGTGTCCGTTTTGGGCCCATAAGTACTTTTCGGAAATGTAGCGACCATTTTGGATTGAGCTCTCCGCTTCGTCGTGACGTTTGAGGGATTTCGGCCTTTTTTCGAAAGAATGAGTACTTTTTTATTTGGAACGCTTGGATAGTCAGCGTACGAAGAATTGAGCGTAATTTTGGCACATGGAGTCCGTTTTGGGCCCATAAGTACTTTTTGAAAATGTAGCGATCGTTTTGGATTGAACTCATGACTTCGTCATGACGCTCGAGGGATTTCAGCCATTTTTCGAAAGAATGAGCACTTTTATACTTGGAACGCTTGGATAGTCGGCGTACGAAGAATAAAGCGTAATTTTTTGCACACGGTGTCCGTTTGGGGCCCATAAGTACTTTTCGGAAATGTAGCAACCGTTTTGGATTGAACTCACAACTTCGTTGTGACGTTAGAGGGATTTCGGCCGTTTTTCGAAAGAATGAGCACTTGCATTTCTGGAAAGCTTGGATAGTCAGCATACGAAGAATTGAGCGTAACTTTTTGCACACGGTGTCCGTTTTGGGCCCATAAGTACCTTTTGGAAATGTAGCGACCGTTTTGGATTGAACTCACAACTTCATCGTGACGTTCGAGGGATTTTGGCCACTTTTCAAAAGAATGAGCACTTTTATAATTGGAACGCTTGGATCGTCAGTGTACGATGAATTGAGCGTAACTTTTGCACACGGTGTCCGTTTTGGGCCCATAACTACTTCTTGGAAATGTAGCGACCGTTTTGGATTGAGCTCTCCGCTTCGTCGTGACGTTTAAGGGATTTCGGCCATTTTTTGAAAGAATGAGCACTTTTATATTTGGAACGCTTGGATAGTCAGCGTACGAAGAATTGAGCGTAACTTTGGCACATGGTGTCCGTTTTGGGCCCATAAGTACTTTTTGAAAATGTAGCGACCGTTTTGGATTGAACTCATGACTTCGTTGTGACGCTCGGGGGATTTCCGCCGTTTTTCGAAAGAATGAGCACTTGCATTTCTGGAAAGCTTGGATAGTCGGCATACGAAGAATTGAGCATAACTTTTTGCACACGATGTCCGTTTTGGGCCCATAAGTACCTTTTGGAAATGTAGCGACCGTTTTACATTGAACTCAAAACTTCGTCGTGACGTTCGAGGGATTTTGGCCACTTTTCGAAAGAATGAGCACTTTTATATTTGGAACGCTTGGATAGTCGGTGTACGAAGAATTGAGTGTAACTTTTGCACACGTTGTCCGTTTTGGGCCCATAAGTAATTTTTGGAAATATAGCGACCGTTTTGGAATGAGCTCTCCACTTCGTCGTGACGTTTGAGGGATTTCGGCCATTTTTGGAAGGAATGAGCACTTTTATATTTGGAACGCTTGGATAGTCAGCGTACGAAGAATTGAGCGTAACTTTGGCACATGGTGTCCGTTTTGGGCCCATAAGTACTTTTTGAAAATGTAGCGACCGTTTTGGATTGAACTCATGACTTCGTTGTGACGCTCGATGGATTTTAGCCATTTTTCGAAAGAATGAGCACTTTTATATTTGGAACGCTTGGATAGTCGGCGTACAAAGAATTGAGCGTAACTTCTGCACACGGTGTCCGTTTTGGGCCCATAAGTACTTTTTGAAAATGTAGCGACCGTTTTGAATTGAACTCACAACTTCGTCGTGACGTTCGAGGGATTTCGGCCATTTTTCGATAGAATGAGCACTTGCATTTCTGGAAAGCTTGGATAGTCGGTGTACGAAGAATTGAGCGTAACATTTTGCACACGGTGTCCGTTTTGGGCCCATAAGTACTTTTTGGAAATGTAGCGACCGTTTTGGATTGAGCTCTCCGCTTCATCGTGACGTTTGAGGGATTTCGGCCATTTTTCGAAAGAATGAGCACTTTTACATTTGGAACGCTTGGATAGTCAGCGTACGAAGAATTGAGCGTAACTTTGACACACGGTGTCCGTTTTGGGCCCATAAATACTTTTTGAAAATGTAGCGACCATTTTGGATTGAACTCCAGACTTCGTCGTAACGCTCGAGGGATTTCAGCCATTTTTTGAAAGAATGAGCACTTTTATGTTTGGAACGCTTGGATAGTCGGCGTACGAAATATTGAGCATAACTTTTGCACACGGGGTCCATTTTGGGCCCATAAGTACTTTTTCGAAATGTTGCGACCGTTTTGGATTGAACTCACCACTTCGTCGTGACGTTCGAGGGATTTTGGCCATTTTTCGAAAGAATGAGCACTTGCATTTCTGGAAAGCTTGGATAGTCGGCATACGAAGAATTGAGCGAAACTTTTTGCACACGGTGTCCGTTTTGGGTCCATAAGTACCTTTTGAAATTGTAGCGACCGTTTTGGATTGAAATCACAACTTCATCGTGACGTTTGAGGGATTTTGGCCACTTTTCGAAAGAATAAGCACTTTTATATTTGGAACGCTTGGATAGTCAACGCACGAAGAATTGAGCGTAACTTTTGCACACGGTGTCCGTTTTGCGCCCATAAGTACTTTTTCGAAATGTAGCGACCGTTTTGGATGGAGCTCTCCGCTTCATCGTTACGTTTGAGGGATTTCGGCCATTTTTCGAAAGAATGAGCACTTTTACATTTGGAACGCTTGGATAGTCAGCGTACGAAGAATTGGGCTTAACTTTGACACACGGTGTCCGTTTTGGGCCCATAAGTACTTTTTGAAAATGTAGCGACCGTTTTGGATTGAACTCAAGACTTCATCGTAACGCTCGACTGATTTCAGCCATTTTTTGAAAGAATGAGCACTTTTATATTTGGAACGCTTGGATAGTCGGCGTACGAAGAATTGAGCATAACTTTTGCACACGGTGTCCATTTTGGGCCCATAAGTACTTTTTGAAAATGTAGCGCCCGTTTTGGATTGAACTCACAACTTCATCGTGACGTTCGAGGGATTTTGGCCACTTTTCGAAAGAATGAGCACTTTTATATTTGGAACGCTTGGATAGTCAGCGTACGAAGAATTGAGCGTAACTTTAGCACACGGTGTCCGTTTTGGGTCCATAAGTACTTTTTGGACATGTAGCGACCGTTTTGGATTGAACTCACAACTTCATCGTGACGTTCGAGGGATTTTGGCCACTTTTCGAAAGAATAAGCACTTTTATATCTGGAACGCTTGGATAGTCAGCGCACGAAGAATTGAGCGTAACTTTAGCACACGGTGTCCGTTTTGGGCCCATAAGTACTTTTTGAAAATGTAGCGACCGTTTTGGATTGAACTCATGACTTCGTCGTGACGCTCGAGGGATTTCAGCCATTGTTCGAAGGAAAGAGCACTTTTATATTTGTAACGCTTGGATAGTCGTCGTACGAAGAATTGAGCATAACTTTTGCACGCGGTGTCCATTTTGGGCCCATAAGTACTTTTTATAAGTGTAGCGACCGTTTTGGATTGACCTCACTACTTTGTCGTGACGTTCGAGGGATTTCGGCCATTTTTCGAAAGAATGAGCACTTGCATTTCTAGAAATCTTGGATAGTCGGCGTACGAAGAATTGAGCGTAACTCTTTGCACACGGTGTCCGTTTTGGGCCCATAAGTACTTTTTGGAAATGTAGCGACCGTTTTGGATTGAACTCACGACTTCGTTGTGACATTCGAGGGATTTCAACCATTTTTCAAAAGAATGAGCACTTGCATTTCTGGAAGGCTTGGATAGTCGGCGTACGAAGAATTGAGCGTAACTACTGCACACGGTGTCCGTTTTGGGCCCATAAGTACTTTTTGGAAATGTAGCGACCGTTTTGGATTGAGCTCTCCGCTTCGTCGTGACGTTGGAGAGATTTCGGCCATTTTTCGAAAGAATGAGTACTTTTATATTTGGAACGCTTGGATAGTCAGCGTACGAAGAATGGAGCGTAACTTTGGCACATGGTGTCCATTTTGGGCCCATAAGTACTTTTTGAAAATGCAGCGACCGTTTTGGATTGAACTCAAGACTTCGTCGTGACGCTCGAGGGATTTCAGCCATTTTTCGAAAGAATGAGCACTTTTATATTTGGAACGCTTGGATAGTCGGTGTACGAAGAATTGAGCATAACTTTTGCACACGGTGTCCATTTTGGGCCCATAAGTACTTTTCCGAGATGTAGCGACCGTTTTGGATTGAGCTCTCCGCTTTGTCGTGACGTTTGAGGGATTTCGGCCATTTTTTGAAAGAATGAGTACTTTTATATTTGGAAAGCTTGGATAGTCGGCGTACGAAGAATTGAGCGTAACTTTTGCACACGGTGTCCATTTTGGGCCCAAAAGTACTTTTTGGAAATGTAGCGACCGTTTTGGATTGAACTCAAGACTTCATCGTAACGCTCGAGGGATTTCAGCCATTTTTTGAAAGAATGAGCACTTTTATATTTGGAACTCTTGGATAGTCGGCGTACGAAGAATTGAGAATAACTTTTGCACACGGTGTCCATTTTGGGCCCATAAGTACTTTTTCGAAATGTAGCGACCGTTTTGGATTGAACTCACAACTTCGTCATGACGTTCGAGGGATTTTGGCCATTTTTCGAATGAATGAGCACTTGCATTTCTGGAAAGCTTGGATAGTCGGCATACGAAGAATTGAGCGAAACTTTTTGCACACGGTGTCCGTTTTGGGCCCATAAGTACTTTTTGGAAATGTAGCGACCGTTTTGGATTGACCTCACGACTTCGTTGTAACGTTCGAGGGATTTAACCATTTTTCGAAAGAATGAGCACTTGCATTTCTGGAAAGCTTGGATAGTCGGCGTACGAAGAATTGAGCGTAACTCTTTGCACACGGTGTCCGTTTTGGGCCCATAAGTACTTTTTGGAAATGTAGCGACCGTTTTGGATTGACCTCACGACTTCGTTGTAACGTTCGAGGGATTTAACCATTTTTCGAAAGAATGAGCACTTGCATTTCTGGAAAGCTTGGATAGTCGGCGTACGAAGAATTGAGCGTAACTACTGCACACGGTGTCCGTTTTGGGCCCATAAGTACTTTTTGGAAATGTAGCGACCGTTTTGAATTGAGCTCTCCGCTTCGTCGTGACGTTGGAGGGATTTCGGCCATTTTTTGAAAGAATGAGTACTTTTATATTTGGAACGCTTGGATAGTCAGCGCACGAAGAATTGAGCGTAACTTCAGCACACGGTGTCCGTTTTGGGCCCATAAGTACTTTTTGGAAATATAGCGACCGTTTTGGATTGGACTCACAACTTCATCGTGACGTTCGAGGGATTTCGGCCATTTTTCGAAAGAATGAGCACTTGCATTCCTGGAAAGCTTGGATAGTCGGCGTACGAAGAATTGAGCGTAACTTTTTTCACACGGTGTCCGTTTTGGGCCCATAAGTACTTTTTGGAAATGTAGCAACCGTTTTGGATTGAACTCACGACTTCGTCGTGACGTTCGAGGGATTTCAACTATTTTTCGAAAGAATGAGCACTTGCATTTCTGGAAAGCTTGGATAGTCGGCGTACGAAGAATTGAGCGTAACTACTGCACACTGTGTCCGTTTTGGGCCCATAAGTACTTTTTGGAAATGTAGCGACCGTTTTGGTTTGAACTCACGACTTCATCGTAACGCTCGAGGGATTTCAGCCATTTTTTGAAAGAATGAGCACTTTTATATTTGGAACTCTTGGATAGTCGGCGTACGAAGAATTGAGAATAACTTTTGCACACGGTGTCCATTTTGGGCCCATAACTACTTTTTGGAAATGTAGCGACCGTTTTGGATTGAACTCATGACTTTGTGGTGACGCTCGAGGGATTTCAGCCATTTTTTGTAAGAATGAGCACTTTTATATTTGGAACGCTTGGATAGTCGGCGTACGAAGAATTGAGCATAACTTTTGCACACGGTGTCCATTTTGGGCCCATAAGTACTTTTTGGAAATGTAGCGACCATTTTGGATTGAACTCATAACTTCGTCGTGACGTTCGAGGGATTTTGGCCATTTTTTGAAAGAATGAGCACTTGCATTTCTGGAAAGCTTGGATAGTCGGCATACGAAGAATTGAGCGAAACTTTTTGCACACGGTGTCCGTTTTGGGCCCATAAGTACCTATTAAAAATGTAGCGACCGTTTTGGATTGAACTCACAACTTCATCGTGACGTTCGAGGGATTTTGGCCACTTTTCGAAAGAATAAGCACTTTTATATTTGGAACGCTTGGATAATCGGCGTACGAAGAATTGAGCGTAACTTTTACACACGGTGTCCGTTTTGGGCCCATAAGTACTTTTTGGAAATGTAGCGACCGTTTTGGATAGAACTCACAACTTCATCGTGACGTTCGAGGGATTTCGCCCATTTTTCGAAAGAATGAGCACTTTTATATTTGGAACGCTTGGATAATCGGCGTACGAAGAATTGAGCGTAACTTTTACACACGGTGTCCGTTTTGGGCCCATAAGTACTTTTTCGAAATGTAGCGACCGTTTTGGATTGAACTCACAACTTCATCGTGACGTTCGAGGGATTTCGCCCATTTTTCGAAAGAATGAGCACTTGCATTTCTGGAAAGCTTGGATAGTCGGCGTATGAAGAATTGAGCGTAACTCTTTGCACAAGGTGTCCGTTTTGGGCCCATAAGTACTTTTTGGAAATGTAGCGACCGTTTTGGATTGAACTCGTGACTTCGTCGTGACGTTCGAGGGATTTCAACCATTTTTCGAAAGAATGAGCACTTGCATTTCTGGAAAGCTTGGACAGTCGGCATACGAAGAATTGAGCGTAACTACTGCACACGGTGTCATTTTTGGGCCCATAAGTACTTTTTGGAAATGTAGCGACCGTTTTGGTTTGAACTCACGACTTCATCGTGACGTTCTAGGGATATCGGCCATTTTTCGAAAGAATGAGCACTTTTATATTTGGAATGCTTGGATAGTCAGCGTACGAAGAATTGAGCGTAACTTTGGCACACGGTGTCCATTTTGGGCCCATAAGTACTTTTTGAAAATGTAGCGACCGTTTTGGATTGAACTAATGACTTCGTGGTGACGCTCAAGGGATTTTAGCCATTTTTTGAAAGAGTTAGCACTTTTATATTTGGAACG
This sequence comes from Olea europaea var. sylvestris, assembly GCF_002742605.1. Taxonomy (NCBI): domain Eukaryota; kingdom Viridiplantae; phylum Streptophyta; class Magnoliopsida; order Lamiales; family Oleaceae; genus Olea; species Olea europaea. The sequence goes on along the minus strand of NW_019244749.1, from coordinate 34,932 downwards.
CTTGGATAGTCGGCGTACGAAGAATTGAGCATAACTTTTGCACACGGTGTCCGTTTTGGGCCCATATGTACTTTTTGGAAATGTAGCGACCGTTTTGGATTGAACTCATAACTTCGTCGTGACATTCGAGGGATTTTGGCCATTTTTTGAAAGAATGAGAACTTTTATATTTGGAACGCTTGGATAGTCGGCGTACGAAGAATTGAGCGTAACTTTTGCACACGGTGTCCATTTTGGGCCCATAAGTACTTTTTGGAAATGTAGCGACCGTTTTGGATTGAACTCATAACTTCGTCGTGACATTCGAGGGATTTCAGCCATTTTTCGAAAGAATGAGCACTTTTATATTTGGAACGCTTGGATAATCGGCGTACGAAGAATTGAGCGTAACTCTTTGCACACGGTGTCCGTTTTGGGCCACGGTGTCCATTTTGGGCCCATAAGTACTTTTTGGAAATGTAGCGACCGTTTTGGTTTGAACTCACGACTTCATCGTGACGTTCGAGAGATATCAGCCATTTTTTGAAAGAATGAGCACTTTTATATTTGGAACGCTTGGATAGTCGGCGTACGAAGAATTGAGCGTAACTCTTTGCACACGGTGTCCGTTTTGGGCCCATAAGTACTTTTTGGAAATGTAGCGACCGTTTTGGATTGAACTCACAACTTCTTCGTGACGTTTAAGGGATTTCTGCCATTTTTCAAAAGAATGAGCACTTTTATATTTGGAACGCTTGGATAGTCGGCGTATGAGGAATTGAGCGTAACTTTTGCGCATGGTGTCCGTTTTGGGCCCATAAGTACTTTTTGGAAATGTAGCGACCATTTTGGATTGAACTCATGACTTCGTCGTGACATTTGAGGGATTTCGGCCATTTTTAGAAAGAATGAGCACTTTTATATTTGGAATGCTTGGATAGTCGGCGTACGAAGAATTGAGCGTAACTCTTTGCACACGGTGTCCGTTTTGGGCCCATAAGTACTTTTTGAAAATGTAGCGACCGTTTTGGATTGAACTCACGACTTCGTCGTGACGTTCGAGGGATTTCAACCATTTTTCGAAAGAATGAGTACTTTTATATTTGGAACGCTTGGATAGTCGTCGTACGAAGAATTGAGCATAACTTTTGCACACGGTGTCCATTTTGGGCCCATAAGTACTTTTTGGAAATGTAGCGACCGTTTTGGATTGAACTCACAACTTCGTCGTGACGTTCGAGGGATTTCAACCATTTTTCGAAAGAATGAGCAGTTGCATTTCTAGAAAGCTTGGATAGTCGGCGTACGAAGAATTGGGCGTAACTACTGCACACGGTGTCCGTTTTGGGCCCATAAATACTTTTTGGAAATGTAGCGACCGTTTTGGTTTGAACTCACGACTTCATCGTGACGTTCGAGGGATATCGGCCATTTTTCAAAAGAATGAGCACTTTTATATTTGGAGCGCTTGGATAGTCAGCGTACGAAGAATTGAGCGTAACTTTGGCACACGGTGTCCATTTTGGGCCCACAAGTACTTTTTGAAAATGTATCGACCGTTTTGGATTGAACTCATGACTTCGTGGTGACGCTCGAGGGATTTCAGCCATTTTCTGAAAGAATGAGCACTTTTATATTTGGAACGCTTGGATAGTCGGCGTACGAAGAATTGAGCATAACTTTTGTACACGGTGTCCATTTTGGGCCCATAAGTACTTTTTGGAAATGTAGCGACCTTTTTGGGTTGAACTCACAACTTCGTCTTGACGTTCGAGGGATTTTTGCCATTTTTCGAAAGAATGAGCACTTGCATTTCTGGAAAGCTTGGATAGTCGGCATACGAAGAATTGAGCGAAACTTTTTGTACACGGTGTCCGTTTTGGGCCCATAAGTACCTTTTGAAAATGTAGCGACCGTTTTGGATTGAACTCACGACTTCATCGTGACGTTCGAGGGATTTTGGCCACTTTTCGAAAGAATAAGCACTTTTATATTTGGAACGCTTGGACAGTCAGCGCACGAAGAATTGAGCGTAACTTTAGCACACGGTGTCAGTTTTGGGCCCATAAGTACTTATTGGAAATGTAGCGACCGTTTTGGATTGAACTCACGACTTCGTCGTTACATTTGAGGGATTTCGGCCATTTTTCGAAAGAATGAGCACTTTTATATTTGGAACGCTTGGATAGTCGTCGTACGAAGAATTGAGCATAACTTTTGCACACGGTGTCCATTTTGGGCCCATAAGTACTTTTTCGAAATGTAGCGACCGTTTTGGACTGAACTCACAACTTTATCGTGACGTTCGAGGGATTTCGGCCATTTTTCGAACGAATGAGCACTTGCATTTCTTGAAAGCTTGGATAGTCGGCGTACGAAGAATTGAGCGTAACTCTTTGCACACGGTGTCCGTTTTGGGCCCATAAGTACTTTTTGGAAATGTAGCGACCGTTTTGGATTGAACTCACGACTTCGTCGTGACGTTCGAGGGATTTCAACCATTTTTCGAAAGAATGAGCACTTGCATTTCTAGAAATCTTGGATAGTCGGCGTACAAAGAATTGAGCGTAACTAATGCACATGGTGTCCATTTTGGGCCCATAAGTACTTTTTTGAAATGTAGCGACCGTTTTGGTTTGAACTCACGACTTCATCGTGACGTTCGAGGGATATCGGCCATTTTTCGAAAGAATGAGCACTTTTACATTTGGAACGCTTGGATAGTCAGCGTACGAAGAATTGAGCGTAACTTTGGCACACGGTGTCCATTTTGGGCCCATAAGTACTTTTTGAAAATGTAGCGACCGTTTTGGATTGAACTCATGACTTCGTGGTGACGCTCGAGGGATTTCAGCCATATTTTGAAAGAATGAGCACTTTTATAGTTGGAACGCTTCGATAGTCGGCGTACGAAGAATTGAGCATAACTTTTGCACACGGTGTCCATTTTGGGCCCATAAGTACTTTTTTGAAATGTAGCGACCGTTTTGGATTGAACTCACAACTTCGTCGTGACGTATGAGGGATTTCGGCCATTTTTCGAAAGAATGAGTACTTTTATATTTGGAACGCTTGGATAGTCAGCGTACGAAGAATTGAGCGTAACTTTTGCACACGGTGTCGATTTTGGGCCCATAAGTACTTTTTGGAATTGTAGCGACCCTTTTGGATTGAACTCACAACTTCGTCGTGACGTATGAGGGATTTCGGCCATTTTTCGAAAGAATGAGTACTTTTATATTTGGAACGCTTGGATAGTCAGCGTACGAAGAATTGAGCGTAACTTTTGCAAGATGTGTCCGTTTCGGGCCCATAAGTACTTTTTGGAAATGTAGCGACCGTTTTGGTTTGAACTCACGACTTCATCGTGACGTTCGAGGGATATCGGCCATTTTTTGAAAGAATGAGCACTTTTATATTTGGAACGCTTGGATAGTCGGCGTACGAAGAATTGAGCGTAACTTTTGCTGACGGTGTCCATTTTGGTCCCATAAGTACTTCTTGGGAATGTAGCGACCATTTTGGATTGAACTCACGACTTCGTCGTGACATTTGAGGGATTTCGGCCATTTTTCGAAAGAATGAGCACTTTTATATTTGGAATGCTTGGATAGTCGTCGTACGAAGAATTGAGCATAACTTTTGCACATGGTGTCCATTTTGGGCCCATAAGTACTTTTTCGAAATGTAGCGACCATTTTGGATTGAACTCACAACTTCATCGTGACGTTCGAGGGATTTTGGCCATTTTTCGAAAGAATGAGCACTTGCATTTCTGGAAAGCTTGGATAGTCGGCGTATGAAGAATTGAGCGTAACTTTGGCACACGGTGTCCATTTTGGGCCCATAAGTACTTTTTAGAAATGTAGCGACCGTTTTGGTTTGAACTCACGACTTCATCGTGACGTTCGAGGGATTTCAGCCATTTTTCGAAAGAATGAGCACTTGCATTTCTGGAAAGCTTGGACAGTCGGCGTACGAAGAATTGAGCGTAACTTTGGCACACGGTGTCCATTTTGGGCCCATAAGTACTTTTTAGAAATGTAGCGACCGTTTTGGTTTGAACTCACGACTTCATCGTGACGTTCGAGGGATATCGGCCATTTTTCGAAAGAATGAGCACTTTTATATTTGGAATGCTTGGATAGTCAGCGCACGAAGAATTGAGCGTAACTTTGGCACACGGTGTCCATTTTGGGCCCATAAGTACTTTTTGAAATGTAGCGACCGTTTTGGATTGAACTCATGACTTCGTGGTGACACTCAAGGGATTTCAGCCATTTTTTGAAAGAATGAGCACTTTTATATTTGGAACGCTTGGATAGTCGGCGTACGAAGAATTGAGCATAACTTTTGCACACGGTGTCCGTTTTGGGCCCATATGTACTTTTTGGAAATGTAGCTACCGTTTTGGATTGAACTCACGACTTCATCGTGACGTTCGAGGGATTTTAGCCATTTTTCGAAAGAATGAGCACTTGCATTTCTGGAAAGCTTGGATAGTCGGCATACGAAGAATTGAGCAAAACTTTTTGCACACGGTGTCGATTTTGGGCCCATAAGTACCTTTTGAAAATGTAGCAGCCGTTTTGGATTGAACTCACAACTTCATCGTGACGTTCGAGGGATTTTGGCCACTTTTCAAAAGAATAAGCACTTTTATATTTGGAACGCTTGGATAGTCGTCGTACGAAAAATTGAGCATAACTTTTGCACACGGTGTCCATTTTGGGCCCATAAGTACTTTTTGGAAATGTAGCGACCGTTT
>NW_019244749.1:2362-26444 GCF_002742605.1 Olea europaea var. sylvestris | reverse complement strand
CGTACGAAGAATTGAGCGTAACCCTTGCACACGGTGTCCGTTTTGGGCCCATATGTGCTTTTTGGTAATATAGCGACCGTTTTGGATTGAGCTCCCCGCTTCGTCGTGATGTTTGAAGTATTTCAGCCTTTTTTCAAAAGGATGAGCACTTGCATTTCTGGAAAGCTTGGATAGTCGACGTAGGAAGAATTGAGCGTAACTTTGGCACTCGGTGTCCGTTTTGGGCCCATAAGTACTTTTTGGAAATGTTGCGACCATTTTGGATTGAACTCACAACTTCATCGTGACGTTTGAGGGATTTTGGCCACTTTTCGAAAGAATGAGCACTTTTATACTTGGAACGCTTGGATAGTCGGCATACGAAGAATTGAGCGTAACTTTTGCACACGGTGTCCATTTTGGGCCCATAAGTTCTTTTTGGAAATGTAGCGACCGTTTTGGATTGAGCTCTCCGCTTCATCGTGACGTTCGAGGGATTTCAGCCATTTTTCAAAAGGATGAGCACTTGCATTTCTGGAAAGCTTAGATAGTCGACGTAAGAACAATTGAGCGTAACTTTGGCACTCGATGTCCATTTTGGGCCCATAAGTACTTTTTGAAAATGTAGCGACCGTTTTGGATTGAACTCACGACTTCGTCATGACGTTCGAGGGATTTTGGCCATTTTTTGAAAGAATGAGCACTTTTATATTTGGAACGCTTGGATCGTCGGCGTACGAAGAATTGAACGTAACTTTTACACATGGTGTCCGTTTTGGGCCCATAAGTACTTTTTCGAAATGTAGCGATCGTTTTGGATTGAACTCACGACTTCATCGTGCCGTTCGAGGGATTTTGACTATTTTTCAAAAGAATGGGCACTTTTATATTTGGAATGCTTGGATAGTCGGCGTACGAAGAATTGATCGTAACTTTTGGACACGGTGTCCGTTTTGGGCCCGTAAGTACTTTTCGAAAATGTAGCGACCGTTTTGGATTGAGCTTTCCGCTTCTTCATGACGTTTGAGGTATTTCAGCCATTTTATGAAAGGATGAGCACTTGCATTTCTAGAAAGCTTGGATAGTCGACGTACGAAGAATTGAGCGTAACTGTTGGACACAGTGTCCGTTTTGGGCCCATAAGTACTTTTTGGAAATGTAGCGACCGTTTTGGATTGAACTCACAACTTCTTCGTGACGTTCGAGGGATTTCGGCCATTTTTCAAAAGAAGGAGCACTTTTATATTTGGAACGCTTGGATAGTCGGCGTAAGAAGAATTGAGCATAACTTTTGCACACGGTGTCCATTTTGGGCCCATAAGTACTTTTTGGAAATGTAGCGACCGTTTTGGATTGAACTCACAACTTCTTCGTGACGTTCGAGGGATTTCGGCCATTTTTCAAAAGAAGGAGCACTTTTATATTTGGAACGCTTGGATAGTCGGCGTAAGAAGAATTGAGCATAACTTTTGCACACGGTGTCCATTTTGGGCCCATAAGTACTTTTTGGAAATGTAGCGACCGTTTTGGATTGAACTCACAACTTCTTCGTGACGTTCGAGGGATTTCGGCCATTTTTCAAAAGAAGGAGCACTTTTATATTTGGAACGCTTGGATAGTCAGCATACGAAGAATTGAGCGTAACTTTGGCACACGGTGTCCGTTTTCGGCCCTTAAGTACTTTTTGAAAATGTAGCGACCGTTTTGGATTGAACTCATGACTTCATTGTGACGCTCGAGGGATTTCAGCCATTTTTCGAAAGAATGGGCACTTTTATATTTGGAACGCTTGGATAGTCGGTGTACGAAGAATTGAGCATAACTTTTGCACACGTTGTCCATTTTGGGCCCATAAATACTTTTTGGAAATGTGAGATCGTTTTGGATTGAACTCACGACTTCGTCATGACATTCGAAGTATTTCGGCCATTTTCCAAAAGAATGAGCACTTTTATATTTGGAACGCTTGGATAGTCGGCGTACGAAGAATTGAGCGTAACTTTTGCACACGGTGTCCATTTTGGGCCCATAAGTACTTTTTGGAAATGTAGGGACCGTTTTGGATTGAACTCACGACTTCGTCGTGATGTTTGAGGGATTTCGGCCATTTTTTGAAAGAATGAGCACTTGCATTTCTGGAAAGCTTGGATAGTCTGCGTACGAAGAATTGAGCGTAACTTTTGCACACGGTGTCGATTTTGGTCCCATAAGTACTTTTTGGAAATGTAGCGACCGTTTTGGTTTGAACTCATGACTTCATCGTGACGTTCGAGGGATATCGGCCATTTTTTGAAAGAATGAGCACTTTTATATTTGGAACGCTTGGATAGTCGGCGTACGAAGAATTGACCGTAACTTTTGCTCACGGTGTCCATTTTGGTCCCAAAAGTACTTGTTGGAAATGTAGCGACCATTTTGGATTGAACTCACAACTTCTTCGTGATGTTTAAGGGATTTCTACCATTTTTCAAAAGAATGAGCACTTTTATATTTGGAACGCTTGGATAGTCGGCATACGAAGAATTGAGCGTAACTTTTGCACACGGTGTCCATTTTGGGCCCATAAGTACTTTTTGGAAATGTAGCGACCGTTTTGGATTGAGCTCTCCCTTTCGTCGTGACGTTTGAGGGATTTCAGCCATTTTTCAAAAGAATGAGCACTTGAATTTCGGGAAAGCTTGGATGGTCGACGTACGAAGAATTGAGCGTAACTTTTGCACACGGTGTCCGTTTTAGGCCCATAATTACTTTTTGGAAATGTGGAGATCATTTTGGATTGAACTCACGACTTCGTCATGACATTCGAGGTATTTCGGCCATTTTCCAAAAGAATGAGGACTTTTACATTCGGAACGCTTGGATAGTCGGCGTACGAAGAATTGAGCGTAACTCTTGCACACGGTGCCCGTTTTGGACCCATAAGTACTTTTTGAAAATGTAGCGACCGTTTTGGATTGAGCTCTCCACTTCATCGTGACGTTTGAGGGATTTCAGCCATTTTTCAAAAGAATGAGCACTTTTATATTTCGAACGCTTGGATAGTCGGCGTACGAAAAATTGAGCGTAACTTTTGCACACGGTGTCTATTTTGGGCCCATACGTACTTTTTGAAAATGTAGCGACCGTTTTGGATTGAGCTCTCCACTTCATCGTGACGTTTGAGGGATTTCAGCCATTTTTCAAAAGAATGAGCACTTTTATATTTCGAACGCTTGGATAGTCGGCATACGAAGAATTGAGCGTAACTTTGGCACACGGTGTCCGTTTTAGGCCCATAAGTACTTTTTGGAAATGTAGCGATCGTTTTGGATTGAACTCACGACTTCGTCGTGATGTTCGAGGGATTTCGGCCACTTATCGAAAGAATTAGCACTTTTATATTCGGAACGCTTGGATAGTCGGCGTACGAAGAATTGAGCGTAACTTTTGCACACGGTGTCTATTTTGGGCCCATAAGTACTTTTTGAAAATGTAGCGACCGTTTTGGATTGAACTCACGACTTCGTCGTGAAGTTCGAAGGATTTCAGCCATTTTTTGAAAGAATGTGCACTTGCCTTTCTGGAAAGCTTGGATAGTCGGCGTACGAAGAATTGAACGTAACTTTGGCACACGCTGACCGTTTTGGGCCCATAAGTACTTTTTGAAAATGTAGCGGCCGTTTTGGATTGAACTCATGACTTCATCGTGACGTTCGAGGGATTTCAGCCACTTTTCAAAAGAATGAGCACATGCCTTTCTGGAAAGCTTGGATAGTCGGCGTACGAAGAATTGAGCGTAACTTTGGCACACGGTGACCGTTTTGGGCCCATAAGTACTTTTTGAAAATGTAGCGACCGTTTTGGATTGAACTCACGACTTCATCGTGACGTTTGAGGGATTTCGGTCATTTTTCGAAAGAATGAGCACTTTTATATTTGGAACGCTTGGATAGTCAGCGTATGAAGAATTGAGCGTAACCCTTGCACACGGTGTCCGTTTTGGGCCCATAAGTGCTTTTTGGTAATATAGCGACCGTTTTGGATTGAGCTCCCCGCTTCGTCGTGTTGTTTGAGGTATTTCAGCCTTTTTTCAAAAGGATGAGCACTTGCATTTCTGGAAAGCTTGGATAGTCGACATACGAAGAATTGAGCGTAACTTTGGCACACGGTGTCCGTTTTGGGCCCATAAGTACTTTTTGGAAATGTTGCGACCGTTTTGGATTGAACTCATAACATCATCGTGACGTTTGAGGGATTTTGGCCACTTTTCGAAAGACTGAGCACTTTTATATTTGGAACGCTTGGATAGTCGGCATACGAAGAATTGAGCGTAACTTTTGCACACGTGTCCATTTTGGGCCCATAAGTTCTTTTTGGAAATGTAGAGACCGTTTTGGATTGAGCTCTCCGCTTCACCGTGACGTTCGAGGGATTTCAGCCATTTTTCAAAAGGATGAGCAGTTGCATTTCTGGAAAGCTTCGATAGTCGACGTAAGAAGAATTGAGCGTAACTTTGGCACTCGGTGTCCGTTTTGGGCCCATAAGTACTTTTTGAAAATGTAGCGACCGTTTTGGATTGAACTCACGACTTCGTCATGACGTTCGAGGGATTTCGGCCATTTTTCGAAAGAATGAGCACTTTTATATTTGGAACGCTTGGATCGTCGGCGTACGAAGAATTGAGCGTAACTTTTACACATGGTGTCCGTTTTGGGCCCATAAGTACTTTTTGGAAATGTAGCGATCGTTTTGGATTGAACTCACGACTTCATCGTGCCGTTCGAGGGATTTTGACTATTTTTCGAAAGATGGGCACTTTTATATTTGGAATGCTTGGATAGTCGGCGTACGAAGAATTGATCGTAAATTTTGGACACGGTGTCCGTTTTGGGCCCGTAAGTACTTTTCGGAAATGTAGCGACCGTTTTGGATTGAGCTTTCCGCTTCATCGCGACGTTTGAGGTATTTCGGCTATTTTTCAAAAGGATGAGCACTTGCATTTCTAGAAAGCTTGGATAGTCGACGTACGAAGAATTGAGCGTAACTGTTGCACACAGTGTCTGTTTTAGGCCCATAAGTACTTTTTGGAAATGTAGCGACTGTTTTGGATTGATCTCACAACTTCATCGTGACGTTCGAGGGATTTCAGCCATTTTTTGAAGGAATGAGCACTTTTATATTTGGAACGCTTGGATAATCGGCGTACGAAGAATTGAGCGTAACTTTTACACATGGTGTCCGTTTTGGGCCCATAAGTACATTTTGGAAATGTAGCGATCGTTTTGGATTGAACTCACGACTTCATCGTGCCGTTCGAGGGATTTTGACTATTTTTCGAAAGAATGGGCACTTTTATATTTGGAATGCTTGGATAGTCGGCGTACGAAGAATTGATCGTAACTTTTGGACACGGTGTCCGTTTTGGGCCCATAAGTACTTTTCGGAAATGTAGCGACCGTTTTGGATTGAGCTTTCCGCTTCACCGTGAAATTTGAGGTATTTCAGCCATTTTTCGAAAGGATGAGCACTTGCATTTCTAGAAAGCTTGGATAGTCGACGTACGAAGAATTGAGCGTAACTGTTGCACACAGTGTCCGTTTTGGGCCCATAAGTACTTTTTGGAAATGTAGCAACCATTTTGGATTGAACTCACGACTTCGTCGTGACGTTTGATTTCGGCCATTTTTCGAAAGTATGAGCACTTTTATATTTGGAACGCTTGGATAATCGGCGTACGAAGAATTGAGCGTAACTTTTGCACACGGTGTCCGTTTTGGGTCCATAAGTACTTTTTGGAAATGTAGCGACCGTTTTGGATTGAACTCACAACTTCGTCGTGACGTTCCAGGGATTTCGGCCATTTTTCGAAAGAATGAGCACTTGCATTTCTGGAAAGCTTGGATAGTCGGCGTACGAAGAATTGAGCGTAACTTTTGGACCACGGTGTCCGTTTTGGGCCCATAAGTACTTTTTGGAAATGTAGCGACCGTTTTGGATTGAACTCACGACTTCATAGTGACGTCCGAGGGATTTCAACCATTTTTCGAAAGAATGAGCATTTGCATTTCTGGAAAGCTTGGATAGTCGGCGTACGAAGAATTGAGCGTAACTACTGCACACGGTGTCCGTTTTGGGCCCATAAGTACTTTTTGGAAATGTAGCGATCGTTTTGGTTTGAACTCACGACTTCGTCGTGACGTTCGAGGGATATCGGCCATTTTCCGAAAGAATGAGCGCTTTTATATTTTTAACGCTTGGATAGTCGGCGTACGAAGAATTGAGCGTAACTTTTGCTCACGGTGTCCATTTTGGTCCCATAAGTACTTGTTGGAAATGTAGCGACCGTTTTGGATTGAACTCACAACTTCTTGGTGACGTTTAAGGGATTTTCGCAATTTTTCAAAAGAATGAGCACTTTTATATTTGGAACGCTTGGATAGTCGGCGTATGAAGAATTGAGCGTAACTTTTGCACACGGTGTCCGTTTTGGGCCCATAAGTACTTGTTGGAAATGTAGCGACCGTTTTGGATTGAACTCACAACTTCGTCGTGACGTTCGAGGGATTTTGGCCATTTTTCGAAAGAATGAGCACTTGCATTTCTGGAAAGCTTGGATACTCGGCGGACGAAGAATTGAACTTAACTTTTGCACACGGTGTCCGTTTTGCGCCCATAAGTACTTTTTGGAAATGTAGCGACCGTTTTGGATTGAACTCACAACTTCGTCGTGACGTTCGAGGGATTTAGGCCATTTTTCGAGAGAATTAGCACTTGCATTTCTGGAAAGCTTGGATACTCGGCGTACGAAGAATTGAACTTAACTTTTGCACACGGTGTCCGTTTTGCGCCCATAAGTACTTTTTGGAAATGTAGCGACCGTTTTAGATTGAGCTCTCTGCTTCATCGTGACGTTTGAGGGATTTCGGCCATTTTTCGAAAGAATGAGCACTTTTACATTTGGAACGCTTGGATAGTCAGCGCACTAAGAATTGAGCGTAACTTTCGCACACGGTGTCCGTTTTGGGCCCATAAGTACTTTTTGGAAATGTAGCGACCGTTTTGGATTGAACTCACAACTTCGTCGTGACGTTCGAGGGATTTTAGCCATTTTTCGAAAGAATGAGGACTTGCATTTCTGGAAAGCTTGGATACTCGGCGGACGAAGAATTGAACTTAACTTTTGCACACGGTGTCCGTTTTGCGCCCATAAGTACTTTTTGGAAATGTAGCGACCGTTTTGGATTGAACTCACAACTTCGTCGTGACGTTCGAGGGATTTTAGCCATTTTTCGAAAGAATGAGGACTTGCATTTCTGGAAAGCTTGGATAGTCGGCATACGAAGAATTGAGCGAAACTTTTTGCACACGGTGTCCGTTTTGGGCCCATAAGTACCTTTTGAAAATGTAGCGATCATTTTGGATTGAACTCACAACTTCATCGTGACGTTCGAGGGATTTTGGCCACTTTTTGAAAGTATAAGCACTTTTATATTTGGAATGCTTGGATAGTCAGCGCACTAAGAATTGAGCGTAACTTTAGCACACGGTGTCCGTTTTGGGCCCATAAGTACTTTTTGGAAATGTAGCGACAGTTTTGGATTGAACTCACGACTTCATCGTGACTTTTGAGAGATTTTGGCCATTTTTCGAAAGAATGAGCACTTTTATATATGGAACGCTTGGATAGTCGGCATACGAAGAATTGAGCGTAACTTTGGCACTCTTGGATAGTCGGCGTACGAAGAATTGAGCGTAACTCTTTGTACACGGTGTCCGTTTTGGGCCTATAAGTACTTTTTGGAAATGTGGCGACTGTTTTGGATTGAACTCACGACTACGTCGTGACGTTTGAGGGATTTCAACCATTTTTCGAAAGAATGAGCACTTTTATATTTGGAACGCTTGGATCGTCGGCGTACGAAGAATTGAGCGTAACTCTTTGTACACGGTGTCCGTTTTGGGCCTATAAGTACTTTTTGGAAATGTGGCGACTGTTTTGGATTGAACTCACGACTACGTCGTGACGTTTGAGGGATTTCAACCATTTTTCGAAAGAATGAGCACTTTTATATTTGGAACGCTTGGATCGTCGGCGTACGAAGAATTGAGCGTAACTCTTTGTACACGGTGTCCGTTTTGGGCCTATAAGTACTTTTTGGAAATGTGGCGACTGTTTTGGATTGAACTCACGACTACGTCGTGACGTTTGAGGGATTTCAACCATTTTTCGAAAGAATGAGCACTTTTATATTTGGAACGCTTGGATCGTCGGCGTACGAAGAATTGAGCGTAACTCTTTGTACACGGTGTCCGTTTTGGGCCTATAAGTACTTTTTGGAAATGTGGCGACTGTTTTGGATTGAACTCACGACTACGTCGTGACGTTTGAGGGATTTCAACCATTTTTCGAAAGAATGAGCACTTTTATATTTGGAACGCTTGGATCGTCGGCGTACGAAGAATTGAGCGTAACTCTTTGTACACGGTGTCCGTTTTGGGCCTATAAGTACTTTTTGGAAATGTGGCGACTGTTTTGGATTGAACTCACGACTACGTCGTGACGTTTGAGGGATTTCAACCATTTTTCGAAAGAATGAGCACTTTTATATTTGGAACGCTTGGATCGTCGGCGTACGAAGAATTGAGCGTAACTCTTTGTACACGGTGTCCGTTTTGGGCCTATAAGTACTTTTTGGAAATGTGGCGACTGTTTTGGATTGAACTCACGACTACGTCGTGACGTTTGAGGGATTTCAACCATTTTTCGAAAGAATGAGCACTTTTATATTTGGAACGCTTGGATCGTCGGCGTACGAAGAATTGAGCGTAACTCTTTGTACACGGTGTCCGTTTTGGGCCTATAAGTACTTTTTGGAAATGTGGCGACTGTTTTGGATTGAACTCACGACTACGTCGTGACGTTTGAGGGATTTCAACCATTTTTCGAAAGAATGAGCACTTTTATATTTGGAACGCTTGGATCGTCGGCGTACGAAGAATTGAGCGTAACTCTTTGTACACGGTGTCCGTTTTGGGCCTATAAGTACTTTTTGGAAATGTGGCGACTGTTTTGGATTGAACTCACGACTACGTCGTGACGTTTGAGGGATTTCAACCATTTTTCGAAAGAATGAGCACTTTTATATTTGGAACGCTTGGATCGTCGGCGTACGAAGAATTGAGCGTAACTCTTTGTACACGGTGTCCGTTTTGGGCCTATAAGTACTTTTTGGAAATGTGGCGACTGTTTTGGATTGAACTCACGACTACGTCGTGACGTTTGAGGGATTTCAACCATTTTTCGAAAGAATGAGCACTTTTATATTTGGAACGCTTGGATCGTCGGCGTACGAAGAATTGAGCGTAACTCTTTGTACACGGTGTCCGTTTTGGGCCTATAAGTACTTTTTGGAAATGTGGCGACTGTTTTGGATTGAACTCACGACTACGTCGTGACGTTTGAGGGATTTCAACCATTTTTCGAAAGAATGAGCACTTTTATATTTGGAACGCTTGGATCGTCGGCGTACGAAGAATTGAGCGTAACTCTTTGTACACGGTGTCCGTTTTGGGCCTATAAGTACTTTTTGGAAATGTGGCGACTGTTTTGGATTGAACTCACGACTACGTCGTGACGTTTGAGGGATTTCAACCATTTTTCGAAAGAATGAGCACTTGCATTTTTGGAAAGCTTGGATAGTCGGCGTACGAAGAATTGAGCATAACTTTTGCACTCGGTGTCCATTTTGGGCGCATAAGTACTTTTTGGAAATGTAGCGATCGTTTTGGATTGAACTCACAACTTCGTCATGACGTTCGAGGGATTTCGGCCATTTTTCGAAAGAATGAGCACTTGCATTTCTGGAAAGCTTGGATAGTCGGCGTACGAAGAATTGAGCGTAACTCTTTGTACACGGTGTCCGTTTTGGGCCTATAAGTACTTTTTGGAAATGTGGCGACTGTTTTGGATTGAACTCACGACTACGTCGTGACGTTTGAGGGATTTCAACCATTTTTCGAAAGAATGAGCACTTGCATTTCTGGAAAGCTTGGATAGTCGGCGTACGAAGAATTGAGCGTAACTTTGGCGCACGGTGTCCGTTTTGGGCCCATAAGTACTTTTTGAAAATGTAGCGACCGTTTAGGATTGAACTCACGACTTCGTCGTGACGTTCGACGGATTTCAACCATTTTTCGAAAGAATGAGCACTTTTATATTTGGAGCCCATGGATAGTCAGCGTACGAAGATTGAGCGTAACTTTGGCACACCGTGTCCGTTTTGGGCCCATAAGTACTTTTTGAAAATGTAGCGACCATTTTGGATTGAACTCATGACTTCGTTGTGACGCTCGAGGGATTTCAGCCATTTTTCGAAAGAATGAGCACGATTATATTTGGAACGCTTGGATAGTCGGCGCACGAAGAATTGAGCATAACTTTTGCACACGGTGTCCATTTTGGGCCCATAAATACTTTTTGGAAACGTAGCAACCGTTTTGGATTGAACTCACAACTTCGTCGTCACCTTCGAGGGATTTCGGCCATTTTTTGAAAGAATGAGCACTTGCATTTCTGGAAAGCTTGGATAGTCGGCGTACGAAGAATTGAGCGTAACTTTTGCACACGGTGTCCGTTTTGGGCCCATAAATACTTTTTGGAAACGTAGCAACCGTTTTGGATTGACCTCACAACTTCGTCGTCACCTTCGAGGGATTTCGGCCATTTTTTGAAAGAATGAGCACTTGCATTTCTGGAAAGCTTGGATAGTCGGCGTACGAAGAATTGAGCGTAACTTTTGCACACGGTGTCCGTTTTGCGCCCATAAGTACTTTTTGGAAATGTAGCGACCGTTTTGGATTGAGCTCTCCGCTTCATCGTGACGTTTGAGGGATTTAGGCCATTTTTCGAAAGAATGAGCACTTTTACATTTGGAACGCTTGGATAGTCAGCGTACGAAGAATTGGGCGTAACTTTGGGCCCATAAGTACTTTTTGAAAATGTAGCGACCGTTTTGGATTGAACTCAAGACTTCATCGTAACGCTCGAGGGATTTCAACCATTTTTTGAAAGAATGAGCACTTTTATATTTGGAACGCTTGGATAGTCCGCGTCCGAAGAATTAAGCATAACTTTTGCACACGGTGTCCATTTTGGGCCCATAAGTACTTTTTGGAAATGTAGCGACCGTTTTGGATTGAACTCGCAACTTCGTCGTGACGTTCGAGGGATTTTGGCCATTTTTTGAAACAATGAGCACTTGCATTTCTGGAAAGCTTGGATAGTCGGCATACGATGAATTGAGCGAAACTTTTTGCACACGGTGTCCGTTTTGGGCCCATAAGTACCTTTTGAAAATGTAGCGACCGTTTTGGATTGAACTCACAACTTCATCGTGACGTTCGAGGGATTTTGGCCACTTTTCGAAAGTATAAGTACTTTAATATTTGGAACGCTTGGATAGTCAGCGCACGAAGAATTGAGCGTAACTTTAGCACACGGTGTCCGTTTTTGGCCCATAAGTACTTTTTGGAAATGTAGCGACCGTTTTGGATTGAACTCACGACTTCGTCGTGACATTTGAGGGATTTCGGCCATTTTTCGAAAGAATGAGCACTTTTATATTTGGAACGCTTGGATAGTCGGCATACGAAGAATTGAGCGTAACTTTTGCACACGGTGTCCATTTTGGGCCCATGAGTTCTTTTTGGAAGTGTAGCGACCGTTTTGGATTGAGCTCTCCGCTTCATCATGACGTTCGAGGGATTTCAGCCATTTTCCAAAAGGATGAGCAGTTGCATTTCTGGAAAGCTTCGATAGTCGACGTAAGAAGAATTGAGCGTAACTTTGGCACTCGGTGTCCGTTTTGGGCCCATAAGTACTTTTTGAAAATGTAGCGACCGTTTTGGATTGAACTCACGACTTCGTCGTGACGTTCAAGGGATTTCGGCAATTTTTCGAAAGAATGAGCACTTGCATTTCTGGAAAGCTTGGATAGTCGGCGTACGAAGAATTGATCGTAACTTTTGGACAATGTGTCCGTTTTGGGCCCGTAAGTACTTTCCGGAAATGTAGCGACCATTTTGGATCGAGCTTTCCGCTTCATCATGACGTTTGAGGTATTTCAGCCATTTTTTGAAAGGATGAGGGCTTTTATGTTTTTAACGCCTGGATAGTCGGCGTACGAAGAATTGAGCGTAACTTTTGCTCACGGCGTCCATTTTGGTCCCATAAGTACTTGTTGGAAATGTAGCGACCGTTTTGGATTGAACTCACAACTTCTTGGTGACGTTTAAGGGATTTTCGCCATTTTTCAAAAGAATGTGCACTTTTATATTTGGAACGCTTGGATAGTCGACGTATGAAGAATTGAGCATAACTTTTGCACACGGTGTCCGTTTTGGGCCCATAAGTACTTTTTGGAAATGTAGCGACCATTTTGGATTGAGCTCTCCACTTCGTCGTGACGTTTGAGGGATTTCGGCCATTTTTCGAAAGAATGAGCACTTTTATATTTGGAACGCTTGGATAGTCAGCATACGAAGAATTGAGTGTAACTTTGGCACACGGTGTCCGTTTTGGGCCCTTAAGTACTTTTTGAAAATGTAGCGACCGTTTTGGATTGAACTCAGGACTTCGTTGTGATGCTCGAGGCATTTCAGCCATTTTTCGAAAGAATGAGCACTTTTATATTTAGAACGCTTGGATAGTCGGCGTACGAAGAATTGAGCATAACTTTTGCACTCGGTGTCCATTTTGGGCCCATAAGTACTTTTTCGAAATGTAGCGAACGTTTTGGATTGAACTCACAACTTCGTCGTGACGTTCGAGGGATTACGGCCATTTTTCGAAAGAACGAGCACTTGCATTTCTGGAAAGCTTGGATAGTCGGCGTACAAAGAATTGAGCGTAACTCTTTGCACACGGTGTCCATTTTAGGCCTATAAGTACTTTTTGGAAATGTAGCGACTGTTTTGGATTGAACTCACGACTTCGTCGTGACGTTCGAGGGATTTCAACCATTTTTCGAAAGAATGAGCACTTGCATTTCTGGAAAGCTTGGATAGTCGGCGTACGAAGAATTGAGCGTAACTTTGGCACACGGTGTTCGTTTTGGGCCCATAAGTACTTTTTGAAAATGTAGCGACCATTTTGGATTGAACTCACAACTTCATCGTGACGTTCGAGGGATTTTGGCCACTTTTCGAAAGAATAAGCACTTTTTTATTTGGAAAGCTTGGATAGTCAGCGCACGAAGAATTGAGCGTAACTTTTGCACACGGTGTCCGTTTTGGGCCCATAAGTACTTTTTGGAAATGTAGCGACCATTTTGGATTGAACTCACGGCTTAGTCATGACGTTCGAGGGATTTCAACCATTTTTCAAAAGAATGAGCACTTGCATTTCTGGAAAGCTTGGATAGTCGGCGTACGAAGAATTGAGCTTAACTTTTTGCACACGGTGTCTGTTTTGGGCCCATAAGTACCTTTTGGGAATGTAGCGACCGTTTTGGATTGAACTCACAACTTCGTCGTGACGTTCGACGGATATCGGCCATTTTTCGAAAGAATGAGCACTTGCATTTCTGGAAAGCTTGGATAGTCGGCGTACGAAGAATTGAGCGTAACTTTTGCACACGGTGTCCGTTTTGCGCCCATAAGTACTTTTTGGAAATGTAGCGACCGTTTTAAATTGAGCTCTCCGCTTCATCGTGACGTTTGAGGGATTTTGGCCATTTTTGAAAGAATGAGCACTTTTACATTTGGAACGCTTGGATAGTCAGCGTATGAAGAATTGGGCGTAACTTTGACACACGGTGTTCGTTTTGGGCCCATAAGTACTTTTTGAAAATGTAGCGACCGTTTTGGATTGAACTCAAGACTTCATCGTAACGCTCGAGGGATTTCAACCATTTTTTGAAAGAATGAGCACTTTTATATTTGGAACGCTTGGATAGTCGGCGTACGAAGAATTGAGCGTAACTTTTGCACACGGTGTCCGTTTTGCGCCCATAAGTACTTTTTGGAAATGTAGCGACCGTTTTGGATTGAACTCGCAACTTCGTCGTGACGTTCGAGGGATTTTGGCCATTTTTCGAAAGAATGAGCACTTGCATTTCTGGAAAGCTTGGATAGTCGGCATACGAAGGATTGAGCGCAACTTTTTGCACACGGTGTCCGTTTTGGGCCCATAAGTACCTTTTGAAAATGTAGCGACCGTTTTGGATTGAACTCACAACTTCGTCGTGACGTTCGACGGATATCGGCCATTTTTTGAAAGAATGAGCACTTGCATTTCTGGAAAGCTTGGATAGTCGGCGTACGAAGAATTGAGCGTAACTTTTGCACACGGTGTCCGTTTTGTGCCCATAAGTACTTTTTGGAAATGTAGCAACCGTTTTGGATTGAGCTCTCCGCTTCATCGTGACGTTTGAGGGATTTTGGCCATTTTTCGAAAGAATGAGCACTTTTACATTTGGAACGCTTGGATAGTCAGCGTATGAAGAATTGGGCGTAACTTTTGCACACGGTGTCCATTTTGGGCCCATAAGTACCTTTTGAAAATGTAGCGACCGTTTTGGATTGACCTCACAACTTCATCGTGACGTTCGAGGGATTTTGGCCATTTTTCGAAAGAATGAGCACTTGCATTTCTGGAAAGCTTGGATAGTCGGCATACGAAGAATTGAGCGAAACTTTTTGCACACGGTGTCCATTTTGGGCCCATAAGTACCTTTTGAAAATGTAGCGACCGTTTTGGATTGACCTCACAACTTCATCGTGACGTTCGAGGGATTTTGGCCATTTTTCGAAAGAATGAGCACTTGCATTTCTGGAAAGCTTGGATAGTCGGCATACGAAGAATTGAGCGAAACTTTTTGCACACGGTGTCCATTTTGGGCCCATAAGTACCTTTTGAAAATGTAGCGACCGTTTTGGATTGAACTCACAACTTCATCGTGACGTTCGAGGGATTTTGGCCACTTTTCGAAAGTATAAGTACTTTTATATTTGGAACGCTTAGATAGTCAGCGCATGAAGAATTGAGCGTAACTTTAGCACACGGTGTCCGTTTTGGGCCCATAAGTACTTTTTGAAAATGTAGCGACCATTTTGGATTGAACTCATGACTTCATCGTGACGCTCGAGGGATTTCAGCCATTTTTCGAAGGAAAGAGCACTTTTATATTTGGAACGCTTGGATAGTCGTCGTACGAAGAATTGAGCATAACTTTTGCACACCGTGTCCATTTTGGGCCCATAAGTACTTTTTATAAATGTAGCGACCGTTTTGGATTGAACTCACAACTTCGTCGTGACGTTCGAGGGATTTTGGCCATTTTTCGAAAGAATGAGCTCTTGCATTTCTGGAAAGCTTGGATAGTCGGCATACGAAGAATTGAGCGAAACTTTTTGCACACGGTGTCCGTTTCGGGCCCATAAGTACCTTTTGAAAATGTAGCGACCGTTTTGGATTGAACTCACAACTTCATCATGACGTTCGAGGGATTTTGGCCACTTTTCGAAAGAATAAGCACTTTTTTATTTGGAACGCTTGGATAGTCAGCGCACCAAGAATTGAGCGTAACTTTAGCACACGGTGTCCGTTTTGTGCCCATAAGTACTTTTTGGAAATGTAGCGACCATTTTGGATTGAACTCACGGCTTAGTCATGACGTTCAAGGGATTTCAACCATTTTTCAAAAGAATGAGCACTTGCATTTCTGGAAAGCTTGGATAGTCGGCGTACGAAGAATTGAGCGTAACTACTGCACACGGTGTCCGTTTTGGGCCCCTAAGTACTTTTTTGAAATGTAGCGACCGTTTTGGTTTGAACTCATGACTTCATCGTGGCGTTCGAGGGATATCGGCCATTTTTCGAAAGAATGAGCACTTTTATATTTGGAACGCTTGCATAGTCAGCGTACGAAGAATTGACCGTAACTTTGGCACACGGTGTCCATTTTCGGCCCATAAGTACTTTTTAAAAATGTAGCGATCGTTTTGGATTGAACTCATGACTTCGTGGTGACGCTCGAGGGATTTCAGACATTTTTTGAAAGAATGAGCACTTTTATATTTGGAACGCTTGGATAGTCGGCGTACGAAGAATTCAGCGTAACTTTTGCACACGGTTTCCGTTTCGGGCCCATAAGTACTTTTTGGAAATGTAGCGACCATTTTGGATTGAACTCACGACTTCGTCGTGACATTTGAGGGATTTCGGCCATTTTTCGAAAGAATGAGCACTTTTATATTCGGAACGCTTGGATAGTCGGCGTACGAAGAATTGAGCGTAACTTTTGCACACGGGGTCCATTTTGGGCCCATAAGTACTTTTTGGAAATTTAGCGACCGTTTTGGATTGAACTCAAGACTTCATCGTAATGCTCGAGGGATTTCAGCCATTTTTTGAAAGAATGAGCACTTTTATATTTGGAACGCTTGGATAGTCGACGTACGAAGAATTGAGCATAACTTTTGCACACGGTGTCCATTTTGGGCCCATAAGTACTTTTTGGAAATGTAGCGACCGTTTTGGATTGAACTCACAAATTCATCGTGACGTTCGAGGGATTTTGGCCATTTTTCGAAAGAATGAGCACTTGCATTTCTGGAAAGCTTGGATAGTTGGCATACGAAGAATTGAGCGAAACTTTTTGCACAGGGTGTCCGTTTTGGGCCCATATGTACCTTTTGAAAATGTAGCGACCATTTTGGATTGAACTCACAACTTCATCGTGACGTTCGAGGGATTTTGGCCACTTTTCGAAAGAACAAGCACTTTTATATTTGGAACGCTTGGATAGTCAGCGCACGAAGGATTGAGTGTAACTTTAGCACACGGTGTCCATTTTAGGCCCATAAGTACTTTTTTGAAATGTAGCGACCGTTTTGGATTGAACTCACGACTTCGTCGTGACATTTGAGGGATTTCGGCCATTTTTCGAAAGAATGAGCACTTTTATATTTGGAACGCTTGGATAGTCGTCGTACGAAGAATTCAGCATAACTTTTGCACACGGTGTCCATTTTGGGCCCATAAGTACTTTTTGGAAATGTAGCGACCGTTTTGGATTGAACTCACAACTTCGTCGTGACGTTCGAGGGATTTCGGCCATTTTTCGAAAGAATGAGTACATGCATTTCTGGAAAGCTTGGATAGTCGGCGTATGAAGAATTGAGCGTAGCTCTTTGCACATAGTGTCCGTTTTGGGCCCATAAGTACTTTTTGGAAATGTAGCGACCGTTTTGGATTGAACTCACGACTTCGTCGTGACGTTCGAGGGATTTCAACCATTTTTCGAAAGAATGAGCACTTGCATTTCTGGAAAGCTTGGATAGTCGGCGTACTAAGAATTGAGCGTAACTACTGCACATGGTGTCCGTTTTGGGCCCATAAGTAATTTTTGGAAATGCAGCGACCGTTTTGGTTTGAACTCACGACTTCATCGTGAGGTTCGAGGAATATCGGCCATTTTTCGAAAGAATGAGCACTTTTATATTTGGAACGCTTGGATAGTCAGCGTACGAAGAATTGAGCGTAACTTTGGCACACAGTGTCCATTTTGGGCCCATAAGTACTTTTTGAAAATGTAGCGACCGTTTTGGATTGAACTCATGACTTCATGGTGACGCTCGAGGGATTTCTGCCATTTTTTGAAAGAAAGAGCACTTTTATATTTGGAACGCTTGGATAGTCAGCGTACGAAGAATTGAGCATAACTTTTACACACGGTGTCCGTTTTGGGCCCATAAGTACTTTTTGGAAATGTAGCGACCGTTTTGGATTGAACTCACGACTTCGTCGTGACATTTGAGGGATTTCGGCCATTTTTCGAAAGAATGAGCACTTTTATATTTGGAAGGCATCGATTGTCGGTGTTCGAGGAATTGAGCGTAACTTTCGAACCCGGTGTCCGTTTTCGCCCATAAGTACTTGTTGGAATTGTAGCGACCGTTTTGGATTGAACTCACTACTTCATCGTGACGTATGAGGGATTTCGCCCATTTTTCGAAAGAATGAGCACTTTTATATTTGGAAGGCATCGATTGTCGGTGTTCGAGGAATTGAGCGTAACTTTCGAACCCGGTGTCCGTTTTCGCCCATAAGTACTTGTTGGAATTGTAGCGACCGTTTTGGATTGAACTCACTACTTCGTCGTGACGTCTGAGGGATTTCTGCCATTTTTTGAAAGAAAGAGCACTTTTATATTTGGAACGCTTGGATAGTCGGCGTACGAAGAATTGAGCGTAACTTTTGCTCACGGTGTCCATTTTGGTCCCATAAGTACTTGTTGGAATTGTAGCGACCGTTTTGGATTGAACTCACAACTTCTTCGTGACGTTTAAGGGATTTCTGCCATTTTTCAAAGAATGAGCACTTTTATATTTGGAACGCTTGGATAGTCGGCATACGATGAATTGAGCGTAACTTTTGCACACGGTGTCCGTTTTTGGCCCATAAGTACTTGTTGGAATTGTAGCGACCGTTTTGGATTGAACTCACAACTTCTTCGTGACGTTTAAGGGATTTCTGCCATTTTTCAAAGAATGAGCACTTTTATATTTGGAACGCTTGGATAGTCGGCATACGATGAATTGAGCGTAACTTTTGCACACGGTGTCCGTTTTGGGCCCATAAGTACTTTTTGGAAATGTAGCGACTGTTTTGGATTGAGCTCTCCCTTTCGTCGTGACGTTTGAGGGATTTCAGCCATTTTTCAAAAGACTGAGCACTTGCATTTCGGGAAAGCTTGGATGGTCGACGTACGAAGAATTGAGTGTAACTTTTGCACACGGTGTCCGTTTTAGGCCCATAATTACTTTTTGGAAATGTGGAGATCGTTTTGGATTGAACTCACGACTTCGTCATGACATTCGAGGTATTTCGGCCATTTTCCAAAAGAATGAGCACTTTTATATTTGGAACGCTTGATAGTCGGCGTACGAAGAATTGAGCGTAACTCTTGCACACGGTGCCCGTTTTGGACCAATAAGTACTTTTTGGTAATATAGCAACCGTTTTAGATTGAACTCAAAACTACGTCGTGACATTCGAGGGATTTTGGCCATTTTTCGAAAGAATGAGCACTTTTATAATTCGAACGCTTGGATAGTCGGCGTACGAAAAATTGAGCGTAACTTTTGCACATGGTGTCCGTTCTGGGCCCATAAGTACTTTTCGGAAATGTAGCGACCATTTTGGATTGAGCTCTCCACTTCGTCGTGACGTTTGAGGGATTTCAGCCATTTTCCAAAAGAATGAGCACTTTTATATTTGGAACGCTTGGATAGTCGGCGTACGAAAAATTGAGCGTAACTTTTGCACACGGTGTCCGTTTTAGGCCCATAAGTACTTTTTGGAAATGTGGAGATCGTTTTGGATTGAACTCACGACTTCGTCATGACATTCGAGGTATTTCGGCCATTTTCCAAAAGAATGAGCACTTTTATATTTGGAACGCTTGGATAGTCGACGTACGAAGAATTGAGCGTAACTCTTGCACACAGTGCCCGTTTTGGACCCATTAGTACTTTTTGGTAATATAGCACCGTTTTAGATTGAACTCAAAACTACGTCGTGACATTCGAGGGATTTTGGCCATTTTTTGAAAGAATGAGCACTTTTATATTTGGAACGCTTGGATAGTCGGCGTACGAAAAATTGAGCGTAACTTTTGCACATGGTGTCCGTTTTGGGCCCATAAGTACTTTTTGGAAATGTAGCGACCGTTTTGGATTGAACTCACGACTTCATCGTGACGTTCGAGGGATTTCGGCCATTTATCGAAAGAATGAGCACTTTTATATTCGGAACGCTTGGATAGTCGGCGTACGAAGAATTGAGCGCAACTTTTGCACACGATGTTTATTTTGGGCCCATAAGTACTTTTTGGAAATGTAGCGACCGTTTTGGATTGAACTCACGACTTCGTCGTGACGTTCGAAGGATTTCAGCCATTTTTCGAAAGAATGAGCACTTTTATATTTGGAACGCTTGGATCGTCGGCGTACGAAGAATTGAGCGTAACTTTTACACATGGTGTCCGTTTTGGGCCCATAAGTACTTTTTGGAAATGTAGCGATCGTTTTGGATTGAACTCACGACTTCATCGTGCCGTTCGAGGGATTTTGACTATTTTTCGAAAGAATGGGCACTTTTATATTTTGAATGCTTGGATAGTCGGCGTACGAAGAATTGATCGTAACTTTTTGACACGGTGTCCGTTTTGGGCCCGTAAGTACTTTTCGGAAATGTAGCGACCGTTTTGGAATGAGCTTTCCGCTTCATCGTGACGTTTGAGGTATTTCAGCCATTTTTCGAAAGGATGAGCACTTGCATTTCTAGAAAGCTTGGATAGTCGACGTACGTAGAATTGAGCGTAACTGTTGCACACAGTGTCCGTTTTGGGCCCATAAGTACTTTTTGGGAATGTAGCGACCATTTTGGATTGTACTCACGACTTCGTCGTGACGTTCGAGGGATTTCAGCCATTTTTCGAAAGAATGAGTATTTTTATATTTGGAACGCTTGGATAGTCGGCGTACGAAGAATTGAGCGTAACTTATGCACAGGGTGTCCGTTTTACACCCGTAAGTACTTTTTGGAAATGTAGCGACCGTTTTGGATTGAACTCACACCTTCGTCGTGACGTTCGAGGGATATCGGCCATTTTTTGAAGGAATGAGCACTTTTATATTTGGAACGCTCGGATAGTCGACGTACGAAGAATTGAGCGAAACTTTTGCACACGGTGTCCGTTTTGGGCCCACAAGTACTTTTTGGAAATGTAGCGACCCTTTTGGATTGAACTTACTATTTCGTCATGACGTTCGAGAGATTTCGGCCATTTTCGAAAGAATGAGTGCTTTTACAATTGGAAAGCTTGGATAGTCGACGTACGAAGAATTGAGCGTAATTTTTGCACACAGTGTCCGTTTTGGGCCCATAAGTACTTTTTGAAAATGTAGCGACCGTTTTGGATTGAGCTCTTCGCTTCTTCGTGACGTTTGAGGGATTTCAGCCATTTTTCGAAAGAATGAGCACTTTTATATTTGGAACGCTTGGATCGTCGGCGTACGAAGAATTGAGCGTAACTTTTGCACACGGTGTCGGTTTTGGGCCCATAAGTACTTTTTGGTAATATAGCGACCGTTTTAGATTGAACTCAAAACATCATCGTGACGTTCGAGGGATTTCAGCCATTTTTCGAAAGTATGAGCACTTTTATATTTGGAACGCTTGGATAGTCGGCGTTCGAAGAATTGAGCATAACTTTTGCACACGATGTCCGTTTTGGGCCAATAAGTACTATTTGGAAATGTAGCGACCATTTTGGATTTAACTCAAAACTTTGTCGTGACGTTCGAGGGATTCTGGCCACCTTTCGAAAGAATGAGCACTTTTATATTTGGAAAGTTTGGATAGTCGGCGTACGAAGAATTGAGCGTAACTTTTGCACACGGTGTCCGTTTTGGGCCCATAAGTACTTTTTAGAAATGTAGCGACCGTTTAGGATTGAGCTCTCCGCTTCATCATGATGTTTGAGGGATTTTAGCAATTTTTCGAAAGAATGAGCACTTGCATTTCTGGAAAGCTTGGATAGTCAGCGTACGAAGAATTGAGCGTAACTGTTGCACACTGTGTCCGTTTTGGGCCCATAAGTACTTTTTGGAAATGTAGCGATCGTTTTGGATTGAACTCATGATTTCATCGCATCGTTCGAGGGATTTCGACCATTTTTCGAAAGAATGAGCACTTTTATATTTGGAATGCTTGGATAGTCGGCGTACGAAGAATTGAGCGTAACTTTTGGACACGGTGTCCGTTTTGGGCGCGTAAGTACTTTTTGGAAATGTAGTGACCGTTTTGGATTGAGCTCTCCGCTTCGTCGTAACGTTTGAGGGAGTTCAGCCATTTTTCGAAAGAATGAGCACTTGCATTTCTGGAAAGCTTGGATAGTCAGCGTACGAAGTATTGAGCGTAACTGTTGCACACAGTGTCGATTTTGGGCCTATAAGTACTTTTTGGAAATGTAGCGACCGCTTTGGATTGAACTCACGACTTCATCGTGAAGTTCGACGGATTTCGGCCAATTTTCGAACGAATGAACACTTTTATATTTGGAACGCTTGGATAGTGGGTGTACGAAGAATTGAGCGTAACTTTTGCACACAATGTCCATTTTGGGCCCATAAGTACTTTTTGGAAATGTAGCGACCGTTTCGGATTGAATTCACGAGTTCGTCATGACGTTCGAGGGATTTCGGCCATTTTTCGAAAGAATGAGCACTTGCATTTTTGGAAAGCTTGGATAGTCGGCGTACGAAGAATTGAGCGTAACTTTTGCACACGGTGTCCATTTTGGGCCCATAAGTACTTTTTGGAAATGTAGCGACCGTTTTGGATTGAACTCAGGACTTAGTCGTGACGTTCAAGGGATTTCAGCCATTTTTCGAAAGAATGAGCACTTTTATATTTGGAACGCTTGGATAGTCGGCGTTCGAAGAATTGAGCATAACTTTTGCACACGGTGTCCGTTTTGGGCCAATAAGTACTATTTGGAAATGTAGCGACCATTTTGGATTTAACTCAAAACTTTGTCGTGACGTTCGAGGGATTCTGGCCACCTTTCGAAAGAATGAGCACTTTTATATTTGGAATGCTTGGATAGTCGGCGTACGAAGAATTGAGAGTAACTTTTGCACACGGCGTCCGTTTTGGCCCCTAAGTACTTTTTGGAAATGTAGCGACCGTTTTGGATTGAACTCACGACTTAGTCGTGACGTTCGAGGGATTTCAGCCTTTTTTCGAAAGAATGAGCACTTTTATATTTGTAATGCTTGGATAGTCAGCGTACGAAGAATTGAGCGTAACTTTTGTACACTGTGTCCATTTTGGGCCCATAAGTACTTTTTGGAAATGTAGCGACCGTTTTGGATTGAATTCACGACTTTGTCGTGACGATAGAGGGATTTCGGCCATTTTTCGAAAAAATGAGCACTTTTATATTTGGAACGCTTGGATAGTCGGCGTACGAAAAATTGAGCGTAACTTTTGCACACGGTGTCCGCTTTGGGGCCATAAGTAGTTTTTGAAAATGTAGCGGCCGTTTTGGATTGAACCCACGACTTTGTTGTGACGTTCGAGGGATTTCGGCCATTTTTCGAAAGAATGAGCACTTTTATATTTGAAACGCTTGGATACTCAGTGTACGAAGAATTGAGCGTAACTTTTGCACACGATGTCCGCTTTGGGGCCATAAGTACTTTTTGAAAATGTAGCGACCGTTTTGGATTGAACTCACGACTTTGTCGTGACATTCAAGGGATTTCAGCCATTTTTTGAAAGAATGAGAACTTTTATATTTGGAACGCTTGGATAGTCGGCGTAC
This sequence comes from Olea europaea var. sylvestris, assembly GCF_002742605.1. Lineage (NCBI taxonomy): Eukaryota > Viridiplantae > Streptophyta > Magnoliopsida > Lamiales > Oleaceae > Olea > Olea europaea. Next base: position 3,090 of record NW_019244749.1, on the reverse strand, counting down.
GAAGAATTGAGCGTAACTTTTGCACACGATGTCCGCTTTGGGGCCATAAGTACTTTTTGAAAATGTAGCGACCGTTTTGGATTGAACTCACGACTTCGTCGTGACGTTCGAGGGATTTCGGCCATTTTTCGAAAGAATGAGCACTTGCATTTCTGGAAAGCTTGGATAGTCGGCGTTCGAAGAATCGAGCGTAACTGTTGCACAAGGTGTCGGTTTTGGGCCCATAAGTACTTTTTGGAAATGTACCGACTGCTTTGGATTGAACTCACGACTTCGTCGTGACGTTCGAGGGATTTCGGCCATTTTTCGAAAGAATGAGCACTTTTATATTTCGAACGCTTGGATAGTCGGCGTACGAAGAATTGAGCGTAACTTTTGCACACAGTGTCCATTTTGGGCCCATAAGTACTTTTTGGAAATGTAGCGACCGTTTTGGATTGAATTCATGACTTCGTCGTGACGTTCGAGGGATTTCGGCCATTTTTCGAAAGAATGAGCACTTGCATTTCTGGAAAGCTTGGATAGTCAGCCTACGAAGAATTGAGCATAACTTTTGCACACGGTGTCCATTTTGGGCCCATAAGTACTTTTTGGAAACGTAGCGACCATTTTGGATTGAACTCACGACTTCGTCGTGACGTTCAAGGGATTTTGGCCATTTTTCAAACGAAGGAGCACTTGCATTTCTAGAAAGCTTGGATAGTCGGCGTACGAAGAATTGAGCGTAA
>NW_019244749.1:0-2239 GCF_002742605.1 Olea europaea var. sylvestris | reverse complement strand
CGAGGGATTTCGGCCATTTTTAGAAAGAATGAGCACTTTTATATTTGGAACGCTTGGATAGTCGGCGTACGAAGAATTGAGCGTAACTTTTGCACACAGTGTCCATTTTGGGCCCATAAGTACGTTTTGGAAATGTAGCGACCGTTTTGGATTGAATTCATGACTTCGTCGTGACGTTCGAGGGATTTTGGCCATTTTTCAAAAGAATGAGCACTTGCATTTCTGGAAAGCTTGGATAGTCGGCGCACGAAGAATTGAGCGTAACTGTTGCACACAGTGCCGTTTTGGGCTCATAAGTACTTTTTTGGAAATGTAGCGACCGCTTTGGATTGAACTCACGACTTCGCCATGACATTCGAGGGATTTCGGCCATTTTTCGAAAGAATGAGCACTTTTATATTTGAAACGCTTGGATAGTCAGCGTACGAAGAATTGAGCGTAACTTTTGCACACGGTGTCCGCTTTGGGGCCATAAGTACTTTTTGGAAATGTAGCGACCGTTTTGGATTGAACTCACGACTTTATCGTGACGTTCGAGGGATTTCGACCATTTTTCAAAAGAATGAGCACTTTTATATTTGGAACGCTTGGATAGTCAGCGTACGAAGAATTGAGCGTAACTTTTGCACACGATGTCCGCTTTGGGGCCATAAGTACTTTTTGAAATTGTAGCGACCGTTTTGGATTGAACTCACGACTTTGTCGTGACGTTCAAGGGATTTCAGCCATTTTTTGAAAGAATGAGAACTTTTATATTTGGAACGCTTGGATAGTCGGCGTACGGAGAATTGAGCGTAACATTTGCACACGTTGTCCGCTTTGGGGCCATAAGTACTTTTTGGAATGTAGCGATCATTTTGGATTGAGCTCTCCGCTTCATCGTGACGTTTGAAAAATTTCAGCCATTTGTTGAAATAATGAGCTCTTGATTTTTGAAAGCTTGGATAGTCGGCGTTCGAAGAATCGAGCGTAACTGTTGCACAAGGTGTCGGTTTTGGGCCCATAAGTACTTTTTGGAAATGTACCGACCGCTTTGGATTGAACTCACGACTTCGTCGTGACGTTCAAGGGATTTCGGCCATTTTTCGAATGAATGAGCACTTTTATATTTGGACCGCTTGGATAGTCGGCGTACGAAAAATTGAGCGTAACTTTTGCACACGGTGTCCGCTTTGGGGCCATAAGTAGTTTTTGAAAATGTAGCGGCCGTTTTGGATTGAACCCACGACTTTGTTGTGACGTTCGAGGGATTTCGGCCATTTTTCGAAAGAATGAGCACTTTTATGTTTGGAACGCTTGGATAGTCAGCGTACGAAGAATTGAGCGTAACTTTTGCACACGGTGTCCGCTTTAGGGCCATAAGTAGTTTTTGAAAATGTAGCGGCCGTTTTGGATTGAACCCACGACTTTGTTGTGACGTTCGAGGGATTTCGGCCATTTTTCGAAAGAATGAGCACTTTTATGTTTGGAACGCTTGGATAGTCAGCGTACGAAGAATTGAGCGTAACTTTTGCACACGATGTCCGCTTTGGGGCCATAAGTACTTTTTGGAATGTAGCGATCATTTTGGATTGAGCTCTCTGCTTCATCGTGACGTTTGAGGAATTTCAGCCATTTGTTGAAAGAATGAGCTCTTGATTTCTGGAAAGCTTGGATAATCGGCGTTCGAAGAATCGAGCGTAACTGTTGCACAAGGTGTCGGTTTTGGGCCCATAAGTACTTTTTGGAAATATACCGACCGCTTTGGATTGAACTCACGACTTTGTCGTGACGTTCGAGGGATTTCCGCCATTTATCGAAAGAACGAGCACTTTTATATTTGGAACGCTTGGATAATCGGCGTACGAAGAATTGAGCGTAACTTTTGCACACGGTGTCCGTTCTAGGCCCATAAGTACTTTTTGGAAATGTAGCGACCGTTTTGGATTGAATTCATGACTTCGTCGTGACGTTCGAGGGATTTTGGCCATTTTTCAAAAGAATGAGCACTTGCATTTCTGGAAAGCATGGATAGTCGGCGCACGAAGAATTGAGCGTAACTTTTGCACACGGTGTCCGTTTTGGGCCCATAAGTACTTTTTGGAAATCTAGGGACCATTTTGGAATGAACTCACGACCTTGTCGTGACGTTCGTGGGATTTCGGCCATTTTTCGACAGAATGAGCACTTTTATATTTGAAACGCTTGGATAGTCGGCGTACGAAGAATTGAGCGTAACTTTTGCACACGGTGTCCGTTT
>NW_019244748.1:508800-537358 GCF_002742605.1 Olea europaea var. sylvestris | reverse complement strand
TAGTATGATTATTGATGGTGGGAGTTACACGAATGTAGCTAGTACAACTTTAGTTGAGAAATTAGGACTAGCATTGTTAAGACGCCCTAGGCCTTATAATTTGCAATGGTTGAATGAAAGTGGGGAAGTTAGGGTGAATAAAAGAGTTTTAATTAATTTCTCAATTGAGAGTTATAGTGACAAAGTAGTATGTGATGTGGTGCCTATGCATGTGGGTCATATCTTGTTAGGAAGACCATGGCAATATGATAGAAGGGTCACCCATGATGGTTATAGGAATCGTTATAGCTTTGTCAAGGATGGGAAGACTATTACTCTTGTGCCATTAACATCGGCACAAGTGTATGGAGATCAAATCAAGCTGAAAAGTGAGGAAGATGAGAGAATAAGAGAGTCAGGAAAAAGGAGAGGTAATAGTGAAACCATCAATAAGAGAGAAAATAGTGAGGTGGCTGAGATTGGAGAAAAGAGAGAGAAGCCACATGAACGAAGAGAAAAGGAGTCAGTTGAGAGGAGAGAAAAAGAGTTAGCTGAGCAGAGAGAAAAGCCAAAGGTCAACTTTTATGCAAAAGAGAGTGAGTTGAAAAAGGCTATGAGCGATAATAGGCAAATGATATTGTTAGTGTACAAGGAATCCCTCCTCAATTTTGAGGATTCTAACACATCCCTCCCTAGTTTGGTTAAGTCTTTATTGCAGGAGTTCGACGATGTGTTTCTTGAGGAGATGCCAAGTAGATTGCCACCAATCAGAGGCATCGAGCACCAAATTGACTTTGTACCCGAAGCTGTCATACCGAAGCAATCCCAAGGAGATGAAGGAGCTTCAAAAGCAAGTGGAGGAGTTGATGAGAAAATGTTATGTCAGGGAGAGCATGAGTCCATGTGCTATACCTATTTTGCTGGTGCCTAAGAATGACGAGACTTGGAGAATGTGCGTGGATTGCCGAGCTATCAACAATATCATGGTAAAGTATCGTCACCCAATACCTAGGCTAGATGATATGCTTGATGAGTTGCATGGTGCTTGCATTTTTAGTAAGATTGATCTTAAGAGTGGATATCATCAAATTCGCATGCGGGAGGGTGATGAATGGAAAACAGCGTTTAAGACCAAGTATGGATTGTATGAATGGTTAGTTATGCCGTTTGGACTCACTAATGCACCGAGCACTTTTATGCGTTTAATGAACCATGTTTTGCGTGCTTTTATTGGGAAATTTGTTGTAATTTATTTTGATGACATATTAATCTATAGCAAAAACCTAGATGAGCATTTAGAACATTTAAATTGTGTGCTTGTTGTGTTGCGAAAGGAACAACTATATGTTAATTTCAAAAAGTGCGCATTTTGCATGGATAGAGTTGTTTTCCTAGGATTTGTGGTTAGTGCTAATGGGGTGGAAGTCGATGAAGAAAAGATAAAAAGCTATAAAGGAATGGCCAACACCTAAGACTATAACTGAAGTTAGGAGTTTTCATGGATTGGCTAGTTTTTATAGGCGATTTGTAAGAGATTTTAGCACCATCACCACACCGTTGACTGAAATAGTAAAGAAAAGTGTAGATTTTCATTGGGGAGAATCTCAAGAAATTACATTTAACACAATTAAGGATAAGCTATGTAAAGCACCTATTTTGGCATTACCAAATTTTGATAAAACATTCGAGGTTGAGTGTGATGCATCAGGAATAGGTATAGGAGCAGTGTTAATGTAGGAAAGGAGACCTATTGCTTACTTTAGCGAAAAGTTGAGTGGGGCAGCATTGAATTATCTGACATATGACAAGGAGTTATATTCACTTGTTCGAGCATTGGAGACTTGGTAGCACTACTTATGGCAAAAGTAATTCGTGATACACATCGATCATGAATCTTTAAAGCATTTACAAGGTCAAGGTAAGTTGAACAAAAAACATGCGAGATGGGTGGAGTTTATCGAGACATTTCCCTATGTCATCAAGTACAAACAAGGTAACGAAAATATAGTTGCTGATGCGTTGTCTCGAAGGTACGTGCTTTTAAATTCAATAAGTACTAAATTACTTGCTTTCGAACATATTAAGGGCATGTATGAATCTGATTGTGATTTTTCTAGTATTTATGCTTCATGTGACAAAGGTGCATTAGATAAATTCTATAGGCATGAAGGATATTTGTTTAGAGAAGATAAGTTGTGCATTTCTAATCGTTCTTTGCGTGAATTATTGGTAAGGGAAGCACATGGGGGTGGTCTAATGGGACACTTCGGGGTTCAAAAGACTTTAGACATGTTAGGGGAACATTTTTATTGGCCTAAAATGCGACATGACGTAGAACAAATATGTGGAAAGTGCATAACTTGTAAAAAGGCTAAGTCTTCAACCCCATGGTTTGTATACTCCTTTGCCTGTACCTAGCGAACCTTGGGTAGACATATCTATGGACTTTGTGTTAGGTTTGCCTAGGACAAAAAGGGGTCGGGATTTAATATTTGTAGTGGTCGATAGGTTTAGTAAGATGGCGCACTTCATACAATGTCATAAAACTGACGACGCTACTAATATTGCAGACTTATTCTTTAGATAAATAGTACGTTTACATGGAGTACCTAAAAGTATAGTGTCTGATAGGGATGTGAAGTTTTTGAGTCATTTTTGGCGTGTTCTGTGGAGTACGTTAGGAACTAAGTTATTATTTTCTACAACTTGTCACCCACAAACAGATGGACAAACTGAGGTAGTTAATCGAACTATGACTCAACTACTTAGGACAGTAATCAATAAAAATCTGAAATCATGGGAAGAGTGTTTACCGTTTGTAGAGTTTGCATATAATCGAGCTACACATTCTACTACTTCGTTTTCTCCTTTTGAAATTGTTTATGGTTTTAATCCACTAACACCTATGGATTTAATACCTTTGCCTGTGCATGAACGAGGTAGTTTGGATGGGAAACGAAAAGCCGAGATGGTGAAAACACTCCATGAAAAGGTCAGGATGCAGATCGAAGAGAAAGGAAAGCTGATTGCATCAAAGGCAAATAAAGGAAGAAGACTCGTTACATTTGAGCCTGGAGATTGGGTATGGGTGCATTTTAGAAAAGAGTGTTTTCCAGAACAGGGGAAGTCAAAATTGTAACCACGAGGCGATGGACCAGTTCAAATCATCGAGAGGATCAATGACAATGCATACAAAGTGGATTTACTAGGTGAGTACAATGTTTTGGCTACTTTTAATGTATCTGACCTCTCTCTATTTGATGTAGGTTCAGATTCAAAGACGAATCCTTTTGAAGAGGGAGGGGATGATATGATCCAGGAGTCAAGCCCGACGAAGGCAAGTGCGAGACGGGACCTGTTGATAGTCGATGGTGGACCAATGACGCGATCAAGGGCAAAGCAAGTGAAACAAGCGATGAGATTGCTCGTTCAAGAAACCATTGATGGAACCATGTTTGGGACTTAAAATGGAGCAACTTTCATGTTCGGGTCGAAGGCCGAATCAACTTGGATCAATTTGTTATCAAGTGACGAAAGCGGAAGTTGAAGACAACACCATGTGGCCGCATAGACAAAACCACATGCGGCCGCACACATGCATACCGAAAACCAAAGGACCAATTCCAGTTGAACCATGGGACCGCATGGATTTACACCATGCGGCCGCACCAACCAAAAAAATTGGCGAATTTTCTAATTTTGGCCGAATTTCCTAGTTTCGATAGAATTCTTATGAAATCAAATTATTACCATAATTTGATGGTTTTGGACGTTTTTATTCATTAGTATAAATAGGAGATTACTTTTCATTGTAACAACTTTTGAACTTTTGACTTTTGAATTAATATTATAGAGAGAGAAATTTCTTCTTTCAATTTATTGTTCTTCTTGAACAATCTTGAAGCTTATCAAGATTCAACTTCTTATGGTATTCTATCAATCGGATTGTGGGTTCTTCTAATTGTAATCAAGGGGTTTTAGGTTCTTCGCTAATCTAGGGTTTCTTGGTTCAATTCATGGGGTTCAAGATCCAAAACCGGGTTAGTATTGACGTTCTTGGGTTCCGCATCAATCTCGTTGTGGGTTTCGTAGTTTCCATTGCTACGGGGTTCACATCAGTAATGTCACGTGGCAAAGTGCAAACTAAAATGTATATCATAGTGTACATGTAGCAAGGTCCTTATCGATTGAACTTTGCTATTTGTACACTAATTTTTGTTACGTTGTTTGACACTTGCATTGTTGTTAAGTGTCAATTGGATGGAAAAATGGCTTGAAATTTAAACTGTCCAACAGGCTAATGTCACGTGGCAATGAGTAAACTAGAGTGTACACCATAGTGTACTTGTAGCGAGGTCCTTACCGATTGAACTTTGCTATTTGTACACAGATTTTTGACATAGTGTTTGACACTTGTATTGTTGTAAAGTGTCATTTGGATGGAAAAAATGTTTGAAATTTAAACTTTCTAATAGAGTAATGTCAGGGGGCAAAGTGTACACCATAGTGTACATGTGGCAAGGTTCTTACTGGTTGAACTTTGCTATTTGTACACTGATTTTTGAGACATTGTTTGACACTTTCATTGTTGTCAGGTGTCAATTTGATGGGAAAATTGTTTGAAATTTAAACTGTCTAATAGGATAATGTTACGTGGCAAAGTGTAAACTAAAGTGTACACCATAGTGTACATGTTTCAAGGTTCTTACGGATTGAACTTTGCTATTTGTACACTGATTTTTGACACGTTGTTTGATACTTGCATTGTTGTCAAGTGTTAATTGGATGGGAAAGCTATTTGAAATTTAAATTGTCCAACAAGTTAATGTCACGTGGCAAGGTGTAAATTAAAGTGTACACCATAGTGTACATGTAGCAAGGTTTTTACCGATTGAACTTTACTATTTGTACACTAATTTTCGACACATTATTTTACACTTGCATTGTTGTTAAGTGTCAATTGGATGGAAAAACTATTTTGAAATTTATACTATCCAACAAGTTAATGTTACGTGTAAAAGTGTAAACTAAAGTGTGTACACCATAGTGTAAATGTAGCAAGGTTCTTACCGATTGAACTTTGCTCCTTGTTCACTAATTTTTGACATGTTGTTTGGCACTTGCATTGTTGTCAAGTATCAATTGGATGGGAAAACTGTTTGAAATTTATGCTGTCCAACAGGGTAATGTCACGTGGCAAAGTGTAAATTAAAGTGTACACCACAGTGTACATGTCGCAAGATTCTTACCGACTGAACTTTGCTATTTGTGCACTATTTTTTGGCACGTTTGACACTTGCATTGTTGTCAAGTGTCAATTGGATGGGAAAAATATTTGAAATTTAAACTGTCCAATAGGGTACTGTCACATGGCAAAGTGTAAACTAAAGTGTACACCATAGTGTAAATGTAGCTAGGTTCTTACCGATTGAACTTTGCTACTTGTACAATAATTTTTGACATGTTGTATGACACTTGCATTGTTGTCAAGTATCAATTGGATGGGAAAACTATTTGAAATTTATGTTGTTCAATAGGGTACTGTCACATGGCAAAGTGTAAATTAAAGTGCACCCCATAGTGTACGTGTTGCAAGGTTCTTACCGATTGAACTTTGCTATTTGTGCACTGATTTTTGACACGTAGTTTGACACTTGTATTGTTGTTAAGTATCAATTGGATGAGAAAATTGTTTGAAATTTAAACAATCAAACTGGGTAATGTCATGTGGCAAAGAGTAAACTAAAGTGTACACCATAGTGTACATGTATCAAGGTCCTTATCGATTGAAATTTGCTATCTTTACACTGATTTTCGACAAGTTGTTCAAAACTTGTATTGTTGTCAAGTGTCAATTGAATGGAAAAACTGTTTGAAATTTAAACTGTCCAATAGAGTAATGTCACGGGGCAAAGTGTAAACTAAAGTGTACGACATAGTGTACATGTTGTAAGGTTCTTACCGATTGAACTTTGCTATTTGTACACTAATTCTTGAGACGTTGTTTGACACTTTCAATGTTGTCAGGTGTTAATTAGATAGGAAAACTATTTCAAATTTAAACTATCCAACAGTGTAATGTTACGTGGCAAAGTGTAAACTAAAGTGTACACCATAGTGTACATGTTGCAAGGTTCTTACCGATTGAACTTTGCTATTTGTACAATGATTTTTGACACGTTGTTTGACACTTGCATTGTTGTCAAGTGTTAATTGGATGGAAAAACTATTTGAAATTTAAGCTATCCAACAGGATAATGTTCTGTGGCAAAGTGTAAATTAAAGTGTACACCACAGTGTACATGTCGCAAGGTTCTTACCGATTGGACTTTGCTATTTGTGCATTGACTTTTTACACTTTGTTCGACACATGCATTGTTGTTAAGTGTCAATTGGATGGGAAAACTGTTTGAAATTTAAACTTTCCAACAGGGTATTGTCACATGAGAAGTGTAAACTAAAGTGTACACCATAGTCTGCATGTAGCAAGGTTCTTACTGATTGAACTTTGCTATTTGTACACTGATTTTTGACACGTTGTTTGACACTTGCATTGTTGTCAAGTGTTAATTGGATGGAAAAATTGTTTGAAATTAAAACTGTCCAACAGGGTAATGTCACGTGGCAAGGTGTAAATTAAAGTGTACACTATCGTGTACATGTAGCAAGGTTCTTACCAATTGAACTTTGCTATTTGTACATTGATTTTTGACATGTTGTTCGACTCTTGCCTTATTGTCAAGTGTCAATTGGATGGGAAAATTGTTTGATATTTCAGCTGTCCAATAGGGCAATGTCATGTGGCAAAGTGTATACTAAATTGTACACCATAGTGTACATGTAGAACGGACCTTACCGATTGAAATTTGCTATTTGTACACTGATTTTTGACACGTTGTTTTACACTTCAATTGTTGTCAAGTGTCAATTGGATGGGAAAACTGTTTGAAATTTAAACTGTCCAATAGGGTATGTCATGTCGCAAAGTGTAAACTAAGGTGTACATATAACAGGGTTCATACCGATTGAACTTTACTATTTATACATTGATTTTTGACACGTTGTTTGGCACTTCCATTGTTGTCAAGTGTCAATTGGATGGGAAAATTGTTTGAAATTTATACTGTCCAACAAGTTAATGTCACGTTGCAAAGTGTAAACTAAAGTGTGTACACTATGGTGTACGTGCAGTGAGGTTCTTACCGATCGAACATCGCTATTTGTACACTGAATTTTGAAATGTTGTTTGACACTTGCATTGTTGTCAAGTATCAATTGGATGGAAATACTGTTGGAAATTTAAGCTGTCCAATAGGGTAATGTAATGTGACAAAGTGTAAATTAAAGTGTACACCATAGTGCAATTATCGCAAGGTTCTTATCGATTGAACTTTGCTATTTGTACATTGATTTTTGACACGTTGTTTGACACTTGCATTGTTGTCAATTGTCAATTGGATGGGATAACAATTTGAAATTTAAATTGTCCAATAGGGTAATGTCACGTAGCAAAGTGTAAACTAAAGTGTACACCATAGTGTTCATGTAGCAAGGTTCTTAATGATTGAACTTTGCTATTTGTACACTAATTTTTGACACGTTGTTCAACACTTGCATTGTTGACAATTGTTAATTGGATAGGAAAACTGTTTGAAATTAAAAATGTTCAATAGTGTAATGTCATGTGGCACAGTGTAAACTAAAGTGTAAACCATAGTGTACATGTGGCAAGGTCCTTACCGATTGAACTTTGCTACTTGTACACTGATATTCAACACGTTGTTCGACACTTGCATTGTTGTGAAGTGCCAATTGGATGAGAAACCTATTTGAAATTTAAACTGCCCAACTGGGTAATGTCACGGGGCAAAGTGTAAACTAAAGTGCACGCCATAGTGTACATGTAGCAAGGTTATTACCGACTGAACTTTACTATTTGTACGCTGATTTTTGACACGTTGTTTAACACTTGTACTGTTGTCAAGTGTCAATTGAATGGAAAAATTGTTAGAAATTTAAACTGTCAGACAATGTAATTTCATGTGGCAAAGTGTAAACTAAAGCGTACACCATAGTGCACTTGTGGCAAGATCCTTACCAAATAAACTTTGCTATTTGTACGCTGATTTTTGACACATTGTTTGACACTTACATTGTTGTCAAGTGTCAATTGGATGGAAAATTTGTTTGAAATTTAAACTGTCCAATAGAGTAAGGTCACAGTGCAAAGTGTAAACTAAAGTGTATACCATAGTGTACATGTAGCAAGGTCCTTATCGATTGAACTTTGTTATTTGTACACTGATTTGACACGTTGTTCAACACTTGCATTGTTGACAAGTGTCAATTAGATAGGAAAACTGTTTGAAATTAAAACTGTCCAACAGGGTAATGTCACGTGGCAAAGTATAAACTAAAGTGTAAACCATAGTGTACATGTAGCAAGGTCCTTTACGATTGAACTTTGCTATTTGTACACTGATGTTTGAAATGTTGTTAGATACTTGCATTGTTGTCACGTGTCAATTGGATGGGAAAACTGTTTGAAATTTAAACTGTCCAATAGGATAATGTCACGTGGTAAACTGTAAACTAAAGTACACACCAAAGTGTACATGTAGTAAGGTTCTTACCGATTGAACTTTGCTATTTGTACACTAATTTTTGACACGTTGTTTAACACTTGTATTGTTGTCAAGTGTCAATTGGATCGAAAAATTGTTAGAACTTTAAATTGTCAGACAATGTAATGTCACATGGCAAAGTGTAAACTAAAGTGTACACCATAGTGGACTTGTGACAAGGTCCTTATGAATTAAACTTTGCTATTTGTACACAGATTTTCGACACATTGTTTGACACTTGCATTATTGTCAGGTGTCAATTGGATGGAAAAACTGTTTGAAATTTAAACTGTCCAATAGAGTAATGTCACGGGGCAAAGTGTAAACTAAAATGTACACCATAGTATACATGTAGGAAGGTTCTTATGGATTGAATTTTGCCAGTTGTACACTGATTTTTAACATGTTGTTTAACACGTACATTGTTTGAAATTTAAAGTGTCCAACAAGGTAATGTCACGTGATAAAGTGTAAAACTAAAGTTTACACCATAGTGTACATGTCACAAGGTTCTTACCGATTGAACTTTGCTATTTCTACACTGATTTTTGAAATGTTTGACACTTGCATTGTTATCAAGTGTCAATTGGATGGAAAAATTGTTTGAAATTGAAACTGTACAATAGGGTAATTTCACATGGCAGAGTGTAAATTAAAGTGTACACTATAGTGTACATGTAGCAAGGTTCTTACCGATTGAACTTTGCTCTTCGTACATTGATTTTTGCCTCATTGTTTGGCACGTTGTTTGACACTTGAATTATTGCCAAGTGTCAATTGGATGGGAAAACTATTTGAAATTTAAACTGTCCTCTAGGGTAATGTCACGTGGCAAGGGGTAAATTCAAGTGTACACCACAGTGTACATGTAGCAAGGTTCTTACCGATTGAACTTCCCTATTTGTAATCAACTGTCTAACAGGGTAATGTCACGTGGCAAAGTATAAACTAAAGTGTACACCATAGTTTACAAATAGCAAGGTTCTTACTGATTGAACTTTGCTATTTGTACGCTGATTTTTGACACTTTTTCGACACTTGCATGGTTGTCAAGTGTCAATTGGATGGGAAATTGTCTGAAATTTAAACTGTCCAACAGGGTAATTGTAACACCCTGACCCCTAGTGGACCAGAATGCTACTTACTTTACTTAGCTTAACCGGTGGTTTAGTAACAAGTGTATACATTTTAGCGGAAGATTACATCTTCAGATAATAATTTAAATAACAATACTTCAAATACTTTAAATAAAAACACTGAATCGTTTTTCAAAACGACAAAATGTAATTTATTTGAAGAAAACATAACTTGTTCTTCTGCGTTATTCAAAACTTTAAAAAAATAACATTGGAAAACATTTCATAAAAATACATCCAAATCACTTATTCACCGGATTTCCATGGGCTCGTTGCATCACTCTCCATCTTTTCCTCCATCCATGCTTGAGGTAGAATTCCTTCAATCTATTGAGATGGGATTAAACCCGTGAGTTGAAAAACTCAATAGGTGTCATAGGTGCATTCGTGATCAAGTTATACATTTCAAAACATTAACTTTATAACTTTTCATATATGCCGTATCCGGAGGCACCATTTGACATGAAGGGGTATGCCGTACCCGAGGGCACCATTTGACATACAAACATTTCTTCAACGTAGAGGGGTATGCCGTACCGGAGTACCATTTGACATACAACCATTAACATAAAGGGATATGCCGTACCGGAGTACCATTTGACATAGAAACATTAACATGAATCGAAACTTATAACTTAACACGATTAAACACATTGCACCTCTACGTACCTTGATTGATGCATTTGGAACTTTGAAAACTTGGATTGAAAACTTCTATGAAACTTGGACGTTGAAAGAAATGCACTTCTTGGATGTTTGAAAACCATTGAGAATTGATTCTTGAAGACACTCCTTGATAGCACCCAAAACTTCTATGAAAAATGCTTGAAAACACTTCTTAAACTTCTAGGAAAAATAGTTTTCCTCCCTCTCTTTTTCTCTCTTGAAAACTCTTTCTTTAGTATGCAAAAGCTCTTGCTTTTGGTGTGAGAAAAATCAGTGAAATGAGGTCTCTATTAATAGGTAAATATCCCATAACTTAAAGCAAATAAAGGGTCAAATTTCATTTAAGAGAGAAAACATGGGTGCCATTTAAGTTTGAGGTTAAATGCTTTAATTTAGTGGGGTTTTTATTGCCAAAAACGTGGGTGGCCCTTTGAGAAAATAATTGATGAAAATAAATATTTAAATTCTAGAGAAAAACGAGAATTTTCATTTCAGGCAGTTTCGGTCGACCGGTGGTAGTCCGGCTGACACTGCATAGTTTTCAGTGTTTCTATCATAACTTCTTCTCCCGATATCTGATTGAGGTAATTCAAAGTGCGTTGGAAAGCTAACTCTAGATATCATTTTCCAAATCAAATGTTTCCTATGTCGAAAATGGGTCTCAAATGAGACTAAAAATCTGAAGTATACTTTAGTCATCCAATATTCATGTCTCAGTGCCACTAAGGTGTCTAGAATTATTTGGGGTTCTACAGTGACACGTGCTAAAGTGTAAACTAAAGTGTACACCAAAGTGTACATGCAAAAAGGTCCTCACCGATTGAACTTTACAATTTGTAAACTGATTTTTGATGCGTTGTTCGACACTTGCATTATTGTCAATTGTCAATTCGATGGGAAAACAGTTTGAAATTTAAACTGTCCAATAGGGTAATGTCACGTGGCAACTTGTAAACTAAAGGGTACACCATAGTATACATGTAGTAAGGTTCTTACCGATTGAACTTTGCTAATTGTACACTAATTTTTGACACGTTGTTCGACACTTGCATTGTTTTCAAGTATCAATTAGATGGGAAAAATGTTAGAAACTTAAGCTGTCCGACAATGTAATGTCACGTGGCAAAGTGTAAACTAAAGTGTACACCATAGTGTACAAGTGGCAAGGTTCTTACCGATTGAACTTTGCTATTTGTACACTGATTTTTGACATGTTTGACAGTTGCATTGTTGTCAGGTGTCAATTAGATGGGAAAATTGTTTGAAATTTAAACTGTCCTAGAAAGGTAATGTCACGTGGTATAGTGTAAACTAAAGTGTGCACCATAGTGTACATATCGCAAGGTTCTTACCATTTGAACTTTGCCACTTGTAAACTGATTTTTGACACGTTGTTTGACACTTGCATTGTTGTCAAGTGAAAATTGGGTGGGAAAATTGTTTGAAATTTAAACTATTCAACAGGGTAATGTCTCGTGGCAAAGTCTAAACTAAAGTGTACACCATGGTGTACCTATGGCAAGGTCCTTACCGATTGAACTTTGCTATTTGTACATTGATTTTTGACACTTTGTTCGACACTTACATTGTTGTCAGGTGTCAATTGGGTGGAAAAACTGTTTAAAATTTAAATAGTCCAATAGTGTAATGTCATGTTGCAAAGTGTAAATTAAAGTGTACACTATAGTGTACATGTAGCAAGGTCCTTACTAATTGAACTTTGCTAATTGTACACTAATTTTCGACTCGTTGTTTGATGCTTGCATTGTTGTCAGGTCAATTGGATGGGAAAACTATTTGAAATTTAAACTGTCCAAGAGGGTGATGACCCGTGGCAAAGTGTAAACTAAAGTGTACACCATAGTGTACATGTAACGCCCTGACCCCTTGTGGACCAGAACGCTACTTACTTTACTTAACTAACCGGTGATTTAGTCATAGGAGAATATGTTTTAGTGGAAGCTTAATTTTTACAATGATAATTTTAACAACAGCCTTTCGAATACTTTAAATAAAACACTGAATAAAAAAAATGGAACGTAATTTATTTGAAGAGAACACAGCTTGTTCTCGCATTCAGCGTAATTCAAATACTTTAAAGAAATAACATTGAAAACGTTCACAATAATAAATCTAAATAACTTGTTCACCGGGTTTTTTCATAGGCTCGTTGCACCACTCTCCATCTTTTCCATCATCCAGGCCCAAGGTAGAATTATATCAATTTGTAGAGAAGGGGTTAAACCCATGGGTTAAAAAAACTCAATAGATATCATTGGTGCATTCGTGATCAAGCTATACATTTCAAAGCTGTAACTTTAGAAACCTTTTCATAGTTGGATTTCCGGTAGAATCCCAAACACGTAGAGTCATGACTTAGCACGACGCCTCGACCGGAAGTACATGCTGTACCCGGAGGTACTATTAGACATGGAGGTGTATGCCGTACCGGAGGTACCATTAGACATACAAACATTAACATAAATCTTCATTTGCTAGAAACTTTAACTTAACACGAATTAACACTTTGTACCTCTATCTACCTTGATTGATGCTTTGAACCTTGTTGAAAATGCACTCCTTTGATGTTTAAAAAAAACACTTCGTTGAGAATTGATGCTTGGAAAACACTTCTTGATAGCACCAAAACTTCTATGAAAAACAAATTTTCCTCCCTCTCCTTTCTCTTTTTTTAGACTTGAAAACTCTCTCTTTTATGCTTAGAAGCTTTTGTCTTAGTGTGAAAAATGTGTATGCATTGGGGCCTATTTATAGGTGAAAATATTACAACTTAAGGGCAAGTGAAGGGCCTAATACTCATTAATATGGGTGTCATTTATGTGGGAGTTATAGGTTTAAGAATGTGCTAGAAAATCATGTAGGAATTTGACTGTTTATATTCCGCGTACTTCGGTTGATACTGTACAGTCTTTAGTATTTCTATCATAACTTCTTCTCCCGATATCCGATTGAGGTAATTCAAAGTGCGTTGGAAAGCTAACTCAAAGAGATATTTTTGATATTATTTTCCAAATCGAATGTTTTCTATGTCGTAAATGAGTCTCAATTGAGACTAAAAATCTGAAGTATACTTTAGCCATCCAATATTCATGTATTAGTGCCACTAAGGTATTTAAAATTATTTGGGGTTCTACATCCCCCACACCTTAATTAAAATTTCATCCTTGAAATTTACCTTCTGATTGGGCGAATAGTGTTGGATACTTGTTTTTGGCTTCCTCTTCCCCTTCCCAAGTGGCCTCTTCTATTTCATGATTATTCCATTGTATTTTGACCAATTGAATTTCTTTGTTCCTTAGTTTATGCACCTTTCGATCCAATATCCTAATTGGTACCTCTTCATAGGATAAGTCCTTCTGTACTTCCACGAACTGATAGTTCACTACATGATTAGGATCATGCACGTATTTCTTGATCATTGATACATGGAACACGTTGTGCACTACCAATAACCCAGGTGGGAGAGCTAACCGATAGGCTACATTTCTGACCTACAAGTATCTCGAATGGTCCGATATAGCAGGGTCGTAGCTTTCCTTTCTTGCCAAACCTAAGTACACCTTTCATTGGTGCCACTTTCAGAAACACTTTTTCTCCAACTTTAAATTCTAAATCCTTCATTCTTGTATCTGCATAGCTCTTCTATCGATCCTGTGCTGCCTTTATCCTTGCACGGATCTTATCGATTGCCTCAACTGTCCTTTCAATTATTTCTGGTCTCAAAACTCTCTTCTCCCCGACTTCATCCCAATGAATAGGGGTCCTACATCTTCTACCATAGAGAGCTTCGTACGGTGCCATCCTGATAGTTGCTTGGAAGCTATTATTATATGCAAATTCTACTAGGGGTATGTATGACTCCCAACTACCCCTAGATCCAAAACACATGCTCTCAGCATGTCTTCCAAAGTTTGGATGGTCCTTTCAGATTGACTATCGGACTGAGGATGATATGTTGTACTAAAGTTCAGCTTCGTTCCCATAGCTCCGTGTAGACTTTTCCAAAATTTGGACGTGAACCTTAGGTCTCTGTCAGATACAATGGACACAGGTACGCTGTGTAATCTCACAACCTCCTTAATGTACAACTATGCCAATTGGTCTAAACTGAATGTCATTTTCACTGGAAGAAAATGAGCTGACTTTGTTAATCGATCCACTATTACCCATACAACGTTGTTTCCTCTTGCTGACTTCGAGAATCCAACCACAAAGTCCATTGTGATATTTTTCCATTTCCATTCGGGTATGTCCAGTGGATTTAACAATCCAGTCGGTCTTTGGTGTTTTGCCTTAACCTGTTCACATACCATGCACTTTTTCACGTACAACCCTATACTTCTTTTCATATTTCTCCACCAAAATGTATCTTGGAGGTCTCGATACATTTTCATACCACATGGATGTGCGGTGTACGGGGTGGAATGGGCCTCTTTCAATATCTCATTTCTCAAGGCTTCATCCTTCGGCACACAAATTCTATCCTTAGACATCAGTGCCTAATCCGAAGCTATTCCGAAATCCTTTCTATTATTAGTACCAATTTCATTCTTGATCTTCAACAAGAATGGGTCATTATCTTGTGTTTCTATAATTCGATCTCTAAGAGTAGGTCAAATTATCAAAGCTACCAGACGATGCCAACTGTCCCATTGATTTTCTACTTAAGTCATCGGCCATATCTTCAAGGCGTGTACTACCGCCGTAAGTTCTAAATCATGCATCGGTAGTTCTGCTCATGTTTCTTCAATTGTCTTGATGCATAGACTATCACTTTTCCATTCTGCATTAGCACACATCCCAATCCTTGCTTGGATGCATCACTGTATATAACAAACCCTTCCGTACCCTCAGGAATTGTTAACACGAGTGCTAATATCAACCTCTATTTAAGTTCTTGGAAACTTTGTTCACATTCATCCATCTATTGAAATTTTACTCCCTTCCTTGTAAGCTGCATCATTGGTCCAGGTATTTTGGAGAATCCTTCTATGAATCTCCGATAATATCCTGCTAATCCTAGAGAGCTCCGTACCTCGATAGCATTAGTTGGTGCTTTCCAGCTGGTTACTGCTTCCACTTTCGCTGGATCTACCTCAATCCCTTGGGCAGTGACTATATGTCCAAGAAATCCAACTTGTTCAAGCAAGAACTCACTCTTCTTGATTTTAGCATACAGCTTCTCCTTGCGTAATACCTTTAATGCTATTCTTAGGTGCTCTTCATGTTGCTCCTTACTCTTGGAATATATCAGAATGTCATCAATGAAGACTATGACAAATTTATCCAAGTGCTGATGAAATACACGATGCATCAGGTCCATGAACATTGCAGGTACATTGGTTAGCCCAAACGACATCACTGTAAACTCGTAGTGTCCATAACGAGTTCTGAAAGCTGTCTTAGTTATATCCTTTGACTTTACTTTCAATTGATGGTATCCCGATTGTAAGTCGATCTTGGAAAATACCTTAGCTCCTTTCAGTTGATCTAACAGATCCTTGATTCTCGAGAGTGGGTACTTATTCTTGATAGTTAATCGATTTAGCTCCCTATAATCGATGCACATCCTCATGCTTCCATCCTTTTTCCTCATGAACAACACCAGCGTACCCCGTGGAGATACACTTTGTCGTATAAAGCCCATATCTAGGATTTCTTGCAACTGCTTCTTTAACTCTTGTAGTTCCTTCGGGGCCATTCAGTATGAGGCTTTTGACACTAGTATCACTCCAAGAATTAGGTATATGGTGAACTTTACTTGCCTATCTGGTGGAATACCAAATAGATCTTCTGGAAACACATCTACGAATTCCCGTATTATTGGTATGTCTTCAACCTTTATCGTCTCTTGTTTTCCTCCTGAGATGTTTACTAAATATCCTTGACATGTTTCTTTTCTCAACATCTTCTCAGCTTGTAAAGTCGATACTAGTCGAATAAGGGGTTTCATCTTCATTCCAAGGAACGAAAATGGTTCCTCTCCTGGTTTCTGAAATGATACCTCCCTTTCCTTACATCAGATGGTGGCATAATTACAACCCAACCAATTCATGCCTAGTATTACATCAAAATCCTTCATTTCTATCATGTATAGGTTTCCTTCCATTGGTTTTCCCTCAACTTCAATACTTACTGATTTAGCTATTCTATCAGTACTCAAAGGGTTGCCTGAAGGAATGCTAACCTCTAATGTACCTTCTGATTTATCACAGGTAATACTAGATTTAGCCATAAAAGTTGTTGATACAAAGGAGTGTATGGCTCTTGAATCAAACAATACATAAGTAGGCGTATTCGCTATCAATAAAGTACCTGCTATGACGTTCGAGTTTTCCTCTGCATCTTTCTGAGTTATTGCAAAAACTCGTGCTTTTCTTTTCTGGTTCTGGTCATTGTTATCATCCTTCTTTGGGGTAAATGTGAGGCAATCCTTAAAAATATGCCCTGGCTTGCCACATCTGAAATAGACATTCTTCCCTTGTAAACACTTGCCATGATGCGTCTTTCCACACTTAGGACATGGCTCTATAACTAGCACAATGCTCTTGTTGGCATTGGCTCCGCCATTAGATTTCTCGTTCTGCCACTTGCCCTTTCCCTTGTCCTGGCCATTCCATTTTCTTTTACCCATACTGTCATTGTCTGGTTGATTGAACAGTTGACTATATTGCTCGACGCTAGTCTTCTGGTACCAGATAGCATGAGCTCTTTCCAGCATTTCACTGTATGAGGTGAAACGATGGGACATAAGTATCATGCTTATATCTGGGTTCAACCCTTGTTCAAACCTCCTGAATTTCTTGTCCTCCGTATCCACCAGATGTTGAGCATACCTTGAAAGTTGGTCAAACTTCCTTTCATACTCAGTCAGGGACATAGTCCTTTGCTTGAGTTGGAGACATTCACTTTCTTTGTGATCCCTCAAAGACTGTGGGAAGTACTTGTCCATTGCTTCTTCTTCAAATCGCTCCCAAGTCAATTTCGTTTGTTGCTCTGGGGTCCTCGTCCTTGACATCGAGTCCCACCAGTGGCCTGCATCACCCGAGAACATAAACTCAGCACACTGGACCTTCTTGTCCGTGCACCCTATTAATCAAAATATTCTCTTCAACTTATGAAGCCACTCCTCGGCTGCAAGTGGATCAGCTACTCCATTGAAGGTAGGGGGCTTGTGTCTTCTAAATTGCTCGACCACTGAAGCATGGGTTGGAGGAGCATTAGGAGCCAGTGGTAGGGGTTGCGCCTGGTTCGGGTTTTACGTGCCAAGGTCTTGGACCGATTGGAGGAGATCTCTTATCAAGTTGGTTTGGTTTGCGTGGGCCATTTTCCTTTAGACAAAACGTATTGTTCTTATTAGTTTCATACTTCGAATTCTAACAGAAGATAAAGTTTTATTTCTTGACATAAAGGAAGTTGTTACAAGGATTTAAATCTAATCCCTATAAGTTCTACGGATCTTCTTTGGTGGAACCTCATCTCTAGAAGAGTCTTCCGCGTCAGGTCTGGATTCTATGTCCATCTCAACCTATGGCTCGAGCTCAGGATCATTCCCTTCTTCGGGCTCTTCTTCTTCATCAAGTTCAATTACTATCTCCGGTTGAAGCTCTAAGTTTTCCCTCCATAGGCCTAGGAGTGATTGGCAATACATTTCAAACTCAAATATATTTGGGTGCTTCTCTAGCATTACATCCCTAATCGTGACTCCCATATCTCCCCATTGAGGTGGAAGGGAGCGTATGAGGTTATTTATAGCCTCAATATGCGTTATCTCTATTCCAGCGTTCACCGCTGTCATGCATCTCTCATAGACATCATGTATATGTTCGTCAAGTGGACGGAGCAGATCAATCATGTAATTCTCATAGGACTGAATGGAAATTCTATGGTTCAATGCTCCTCTATATGCCCTAGCCGTTCTACGAGCCATATCTGTTGCATTTTCACATATCATACACTCTTTTTTTTTTTTTACTCTTGGAAAAATGGCTACTGTTACAAAACATTCTACCTATAAATTCTAGTCCAATGCGTATATTTTGAAAACAAAAACACATCTTTCAAATCATTTCTAACTGGCATAGTATATCTTTGAAAATAAGCATAAGTTGTATTATAGCATCGCAAAGCTTCCTAACATAGTCTTTCATGAAAACATTAACTTTGAACATACCTGGGCCGTAGGATGAGATTGATGGATGGATGCAAGATGCCATGGAGTATCTTAGACATTTTCATTTTTTTTTAAAAAAAAATACTTGGTCTACAGAACCGGCTAAACCGTGCTCTGATACCACGCTGTAATACCCCGACCCTTGTGGACCAGAACGCTACTTATTTTACTTAACTAACCAATGGTTTAGTCATAGGAGAATATGTTTTAGTGGAAGTTTAATTTTTATAATGATAATTTTAACAACAACCTTTCGAATACTTAAAACAAAACACTGAATAAAAAAATGGAACGTAATTTATTTGAAGAGAACGTAACTTGTTCTCGCGTTTAGCGTAATTCAAATACTTTAAAGAAATAACATTGAAAACTTTTACAAAAATAAATCTAAATAACTTGTTCACCGGGTTTTCCATGGGCTCGTTGCACCACTCTCCATCTTTTCCATCATCCAGGCCCAAGGTAGAATCATATCAATCTGTAGAGAAGGGTTAAACCCATGAGTTAAAAAAACTCAATAGATATCATTGGTGTAATCGTGATCAAGCTATACATTTCAAAGCTATAACTTTAGAAACCTTTTCATAGTAGGATTTCTGGTAGAATCCCAAACACGTAGAGTCACGACTTAACACGACTCCTCGACCGGAAGTACATGCCATACCCGGAGGTTCTTACCGATTGAAATTTGCTATTTGTAAACTGATTTTTGACACGCTGTTTGACACTTGCATTGTTGTCGAGTGTCAATTGGATGGGAAAACTGTTTCAAATTTACACTGTCCAACAGCATAATAACCCCTGGCAAAGTGTAAACTAAAGTGTACGCCATAGTGTTCATGTGGCATGGTTCTTCCTGATTAAACTTTGTATTTGTACACTAATTTTTGACACGTTTTTTGACACTTGCATTGTTGTCAAGTGTCAATTGGATGGGAAATTCGAAATTAAAACTGTCCAACAGGGTAATGTCAAGTGGTAAGGTGTAAATTAAAGTGTACACTACAGTGTACATGTTGCAAGGTTCTTACCAATTGAACTTTGTTATTTTTTACATTGATTTTTGTCACGTTGTTCGACCCTTGCATTGTTGTCAAGTGTCAATTGGATGAGAAAACTGTTTAAAATTTAAACTATCCAATGGGGTAATGACACATGGCAAAGTGTAAAGTTTACGCCATAGTGTACATGTGGCAAGGTTCTTGCCGATTGAACTTTGTTATTTGTACATTGATTTTGACACGTTGTCTGACACTTGCATTATTGTCAGGTGTCAATTAGATGAGAAAACTGTTTGAATTTAAACTGTCTAATAGAGCAATGTCACGGGGTAAAGTGTAAACTAAAGTGTACACCATGGTGTACATGTAGCAATGTTCCTTCCGATTGAACTCTGTTATTTGTCCTCTGATTTTTGACACCTTTGACACTTGCATTGTTGTTGTCAAGTGTCAATTGGATGGGAAAACTATTTGAAATTTAAACTATTCAACAGGGTAATTTCATGTGGCATTGTGTAAATTGAAGTGGACCATAGTGTACATGTAGCAAGGTTTTTACCGATCGAACTTTGTTATTTGTTCACTGATTTTTGTCACGTTGTTTGACACTTGCACTGTTGTCGAGTGTTAATTGGATGGAAAAACTGTTCGAAATTTAAACTGTTCAAAAGGGTAATGTCACGTGGAAAGGTGTAAATTAAAGTGTACACCATAGTTTACATGTAGCAAGGTTCTTACTGATTGAACTTTGCTATTTGTGCATTAATTTTTGACACATTGTTCGACCCTTGCATTGTTGACAAGTGTCAATTGGATGGGAAAACTATTTGAAATTTAAACTGTCCAAGAGGATAATGTCACATGGCAAAGTGTAAACTAAAGTACACACTATAGTGTACATGTAGTAAGGTCCTTACCGATTGAAATTTGCTATATGTACAATAATTTTCTACACGTTGTTTGACACTTGCATTGTTATCAAGTGTCGATTAGATAAGAAAACTGTGCAACAGAGTAATATCACGTGGTAAAGTGTAAACTAAGGTGTACATGTAGTAGGGTTCATACCGATTGAACATTACTATTTGTACATTGATTTTTTACGCGCTGTTTGACACTTGCTTTGTTATCAAGTATCAATTGGATGGAAAAATTGTTTGAAATTTATACTGTACAACATGTTAATGTTACGTGGCAAAGTGTAAACTAAAGTGTGTACACCATGGTGTACATGTAGCAAGGTTTTTATCGATCGAACTTTGCTATTTGTACACTGATTTTTGACATGTTGTTTGACACTTACATTGTTGTCAAGTATCAATTGGATGGAAAAATTGTTTGAAATTTAGGCTTTCTAACAGGGTAATGTCATGTGGCAAAGTGTAAATTAAAGTGTACACCACAGTGTACATGTCCCAAGGTTTTTATCGATTGAACTTTGCTATTTGTGCACTGATTTTTGACACGTTGTTTGACACTTGCATTCTTGTTAAGTGTCAATTGGATGGGAAAATAGTTTGAAACTTAGACTATCCAATGGGGTAATGTCACGTGGTAAAATGTAAACTAAAGTGTACACCACAGTGTATATGTTGCAAAGTTCCTACCGATTGAATTTTGCTATTTGTGCACTGATTTTTGACACTTACATTGTTATCAAGTGTCAATTGGATGAGAAAACTATTTTAAATTTAAACTGTCCACTAGGGTAGTGTCACGTGGTAAAGAGTAAACTAAAGTGTACACCTATGTGTACATGTAGCAAGGTCCTTACCGATTGAACTTTACTATTTATACACTTATTTTCGACACGTTGTTTGACACTTGCATTGTTGTCAAGTGTTAATTGGATGGGAAAACTGTTCGAAATTTAAACTGTCCAAAAGGGTAATGTCACATGGAAAGATGTAAATTAAAGTGTACACCATAGTTTACATGTAGCAAGATTCTTACCGATTGAACTTTGCTATTTGTGCATTAATTTTTGACACGTTGTTCGACCCTTGCATTGTTGACAAGTGTCAATTGGATGGGAAAACTGTTTGAAATTTAAACTGTCCAAGAGGATAATGTCACGTGGCAAAGTGTAAACTAAAGTGCACACTATAGTGTACATGTAGCAAGGTCCTTACCGATTGAAATTTGCTATATGTACAATAATTTTCTACACGTTGTTTGACACTTGCATTGTTATCAAGTGTCGATTAGATGAGAAAACTGTGCAACAGAGTAATATCACGTGGTAAAGTGTAAACTAAGGTGTACATGTAGCAGGGTTCATACCGATTGAACATTACTATTTGTAAATTGATTTTTTACGCGCTGTTTGACACTTGCTTTGTTATCAAGTATCAATTGGATGGAAAAATTGTTTGAAATTTATACTGTACAACATGTTAATGTTACATGGCAAAGTGTAAACTAAAGTGTGTACACCATGGTATACATCTAACAAGGTTTTTATCGATCGAACTTTGCTATCTGTACACTGATTTTTGACATGTTGTTTGACACTTACATTGTTGTCAAGTATCAATTGAATGGAAAAACTATTTGAAATTTAGGCTTTCCAACAGGGTAATGTCACGTGGCAAAGTGTAAATTAAAGTGTACACCACAGTGTACATGTCCCAAGGTTCTTACCGATTGAACTTTGCTATTTGTGCACTGATTTTTGACACGTTGTTTGACACTTGCATTCTTGTTAATTGTCAATTGGATGGGAAAATAGTTTGAAACTTAAATTGTCCAATGGGGTAATGTCACGTGGTAAAGTGTAAACTAAAGTGTACACCACAGTGTATATGTCGCAAGGTTCTTACCGATAGAACTTTGCTATTTGTGCACTGATTTTTGACACTTACATTGTTATCAAGTGTCAATTGGATGAGAAAACTATTTTAAATTTAAACTGTCCATTAGGGTAGTGTCACGTGGTAAAGAGTAAACTAAAGTGTACACCTATGTGTACATGTAGCAAGGTCCTTACCGATTGAACATTGCTATTTATACACTTATTTTCGACACGTTGTTTGACACTTGTATTGTTGTCAAGGGTCAATTGGATGAAAAAACTATTTGAAATATAAACTGTCTAATAGAGTAATTACACGGGACAAAGTCTAAACTAAAGTGTACACTATAGTGTACGGGTCGGAAGGTTCTTACCGATTGAACTTTGCGATTTATACACTAATTTTCGACACGTTCTTTTGACACTTGCATTGTTGTCAAGTGTCAATTGGATGGGAAAACTATTTTAAATCTAAACTATCCAACAGGGCAATGACACCAGGAAAGTGTACACTAAAGTGTACGCCATAGGGTACATGTGGCAAGGTTCTTACCGATTGAACTTGACTACTTGTACACTGATTTTTGACACATTGTTTGACACTTGCGTTGTTGTCAACTATCAATTGGAAGGGAAAACTGTTTGAAATTTAAGCTATCCAACAAGGTAATGTCACGTGGCAAAGTGTAAATTAAAGTGTACACCACAGGGTACATGTATCAAGGTTCTTACCGATTAAACTTTCCAATTTGTGCACTAATTTTTACCACATTGTTTGACACTTGCATTGTTGTCAAGTGTCAATTGAATGAGAAAACTATTTGAAATTTAAACTGTCCGACAGGGTAATCTCATGTGGAAAAGAGTAAACTAAAGTGGACACTATAGTGTACATGTAGCAAGGTCCTTACCGATTGAACTTTGCTATTTGTACAATGATTTTCAACACGTTGTTGACACTTGTATTATTGTCAAGTGTCAATTGGATGGAAACAATATTTTAAAGTTAAACTGTCCAATAGAGTAATGTCACAGGGCAAAGCGCAAACTAAATTGTACACCATAGTGTACATGTCGCAAGGTTCGTACCGATTGAACTTTGCGATTTGTACAGTGATTTTTGACATGTTGTTTGACACTTTCATTGGGTTCAAGTGTCAATTAGATGGGAAAGGTGTTTGAAATTTAAACTCTCCAACAGGGTAATGACACCTGGGAAAGTGAAAACTAAAGTGTACGCCAGTGTACATGTGGCAAAGTTCTTACCAATTGAACTTTGCTATTTGTACACTGACTTTTAACACGTTGTTTGACACTTACACTGTTGTCAAGTATCAATTGGACGGGAAAACTATTTGAAATTTAAGCTATCCAACCGGGCAACGTCACGTGGCAAAGTGTAAATAAAAGTGTACAGCACAGTGTACATGTCGCAAGGTTCTTACCTATTAAACTTTGCTATTTGTGCACTGATTTTTGACACGTTGTTTGACACTTGCACTGTTGTCAAGTGTCAATTGGATGGGAAAATTATTTGAAATTTAAACTGTCCAACAGGGTAATGTCATGTGGAAAACTGTAAACTAAAGTGTACACCATAGTATATATGCAGCAAGGTTCTTACAGATTGAACTTTGCGATTTGTACACTGATTTTTGACATGTTGTTTGACACTTGTATTGTTGTCCAGTGTCAATTGGATGAAAAAATATTTGAAATTTAAACTGTACGATAGGGTAATGTCATGTGGCAAAGTGTGAACTAAAGTGTGTACACCATAGTGTACATGTAGAAAGGTTCTTACCTATTGAACTCTGCTATTTGTGTACTGATTTTTGACATGTTGTTTGACACTTGTACTATTTTTGAATCTCAATTGGATGGGAAAACTGTTTGAAATTTAAATTTTCTAGTACGGTAGTGTCATGTGGCAAAGTGTAAACTAAAGTATACACCATAGTGTACATGTCGCAAGGTTCTTACTGATTGAACTTTGCTATTTGTACACTGATTTTTGACGCGTTCTTTAACACTTGCATTGTTGTCAAGTGTTAATTGGATAGGAAAAATGTTTGAAATTTAAACTATCCAATAGGGTAATGTCACGTGCCAATGTGTAAATTAAAGTGTACACCATAGCGCACATGTAGCAAGGTTCTTACCGATTGAACTTTGCTATTTGTACATTGATTTTCGGCACGTTGTTTAACCCTTGCGATGTTGACAAGTGTCAATTGGATGAGAAAATTGTCTGAGATTTAAACTGTCCAATAGGTTAATGTCATGTGGCAAAGTGTAAACTAAAGTGTACACCATAGTGTACATGTAGCAAGGTTCTTACCGTTTGAACTTTGCTATTTGTACACTGATTTTTGACATGTTGTTTGACACTTGCATTGTTGTCAAGTGCCAATTAGATGAAAATGGTTTGAAATTTAAACTGTCCTGCAGGGTAGTGTCACGTGGCAAAGTGTAAACTAATGAGTACACCATAGTGTACATGTCGCAAGGTTTTTGTCGATTGAATTTTGCCATTTGTACATTGGTTTTCGACACGTTGTTTGACACTTGCATTTTTGTCAAGTATCAATTGGATGGGAAAACTTTTTAAAATTTAAACTATCCAATAGAGTAATTTTACAGGGCAAAGTGTAAACTTAAGTGTACGCCATAGTGTACATATGGCAAGGTTCATACTGATTGAACTTTTCTATTTGTACACTGATTTTTGGGACGTTGTTTCACACTTTCATTATTGTCAGGGGTCAATTAAATGGGAAAACTGTTTGAAATTTAAACTGCCCAACAGGATAATGTAACGAGGTAAAGTGTAAAACTAAAGTGTACACCATAGTGTACATTTAGCAAGGTTCTTACCGATTGAACTTTGTTATTTGTACACTGATTATTGACACATTGTTTGACACTTGCATTGTTGCCAAGTATTAATTAGATGGAAAAACTGTCTGAAATTTAAACTGTCCAGCAGGGCAGTGTTACGTGGCAAAGTGTAAACTAAAGTGTATACCATAGTGTACATGACGTAAGGTTCTTACCGATTGAATTTTGTTATTTGTACACTGATTTTCAACACGTTGTTTGACACTTGCATTGTTGTGAAGTGTTAATTGGATGGGAAAACTATTTGAAACTAAAACTATCCAACAGGGTAATGTCACATGGCAAGGTGTAAAGTAAAGCATACACTATAATGTACATGTAGCAAGGTTCTTACCAATTGAACTTTGCTATTTGTACACTGCTTTTTGACACGTTGTTCGACCCTTTCAATTTTGTCAAGTGTCAATTGGATGGGAAAACTGTTTGAAATTTAAACTGTCCAACAGGATAATGTCACGTGGTAAAATGTAAACTAAACTGTACACAACAGTGTACACAACAGTGTACATGTAGCAAGGTCCTTACCGATTGAAATTTGCTATTTGTACACTGATTTTCGACAATTGGATGGGAAAACTGTTTGAAATTTAAACTGTCCAAAAGGGTAAGGTCACATGGCAAATTATAAACTAAGGTGAACATAGAGTGGGGTTCATACCGATTGAACTTTACTATTTGTACATTGACTTTTGACACGTTGTTTGACACTTGCATTGTTTCAAGTGTCAATTGGATTGGAAAACTATCTGAAATTTAAACTTTTCAATCGGCTAATGACACCTGGGAAAGTGTAAACTAAAGTATACACCATAGTGTACATGTGGTAAGGTTCTTACTGATTGAACTTTGCTATTTGTACACAGATTTTTGACACATTGTTCAACACTTGCCTTGTTGCCTGGTGTCAATTAGATAGGAAAATTATTTGAAATTTAAACTGTCCAACAGGGTAATGTTACGTGGCAAAGTGTAAACTAAAGTGCACACCATAGTGTACATGTAGCAAGGTTCTTACCGATTGAACTTTGCTATTTGTAAACTGATTTTTGACTCGTTGTTTAACACTTGTATTGTTGTCAAGTCTCAATTGGATGGGAAAACTATTTGAAATTTAAACTGTCCAATAGGGTAATGTCACGTGGCAAAGTGTAAACTAAAATGCACACCATAGTATACATGTAGCAAGGTTCTTACCGATTGAACTTTACTATTTGTACACAGATTTTTGACACGTTGTTTAACACTTGCATTGTTGTCAAGTGTCAATTGGATGGAAAAGCTGTTTGAAATTAAACTGTCCAATAGAGTAATGTCACAACGCCAAGTGTAAACTAAAGTATACACCATAGTACACATGTAGGAAGGTTCTTACGGATTGAATTTTGCTATTTGTACACTGATTTTTAATATGTTGTTTGACACTTACATTGTTTGAAATTTAAACTGTCCAGCAGGATAATGTCACATGACAAAGTGTAAAACTAAAGTCTACACCATAGTGTACATGTCGCAAGGTTCTTATCGATTGAACTTTGCTATTTGTACACTAATTTTTGACACGTTTGAAACTTGCATTGTTGTCAAGTGTCAATTGGATGGGAAAACTGTTTGAAATTGAAACTGTCCAACAGGGTAATGTCACGTGGCAAAGTGTAAATTAAAGTGTACACCATAGTGTACATGTTGCAAGGTTCTTACCAATTGAAGTTTGTTATTTTCACACTGATTTTTGACACATTGTTTGACACTTGCATTGTTGTCAAGTATCAATTGGATGGAAAAACTATTTGAAATTTAAACAGTCCAACAGGGCAATGTCGCGTGGCAAAGAATAAACTAAAGTGTACACCATAGTGTACATGTAGCAAGGTCCTTACCAATTGAACTTTGTTATTTGTACACTAATTTCTGACACATTGTTTGATGCTTGCATTGTTGTCAAGTGTCAATTGGATAGGAAAACTGATTGAAATTTAAACTGTTCAACAGGGTATTGACACGTGGAAAAGTGTAAATTAAAGTGTACACCATAGTGTACATGTGGTAAGGTTCTTACTGAATGAACAATGCCATTTGTCCACTGATTTTGGACACGTTGTTTGACACTTGCATTGTTGTGAGGTTTCAATTAGATGGGAAAATTGTTTGAAATTTAAACTGTACAAAGGGTAATGTGACGTGGCAAAGTGTAAACTAAAGCGTACACCATAGTGTACGTGTAGCAAAGTTCTTATAGATTGAAAGTTGCTATTTGTACACTTATTTTTGACACGTTGTTTGACCCTTGCATTGATGTCAATCGTCAATTAGATGGGATAACTGTTTGAAATTGAAACTGTCTAGTAGGGTACTGTCACGTGGTAAAGTGTAAACTAAAGTGTACGCTATAGTGTACATGTCGCAAAGTTCTTACCTGTAACACCCCAAATATTATTGACTTAAATTTGAGAAGTTACCGATATCATTCCATAATCATACATCAAGCAGAAATAAAATTTAAAACTTAAAACCTTAATTTATTGAAACTCAAACACTGAATCAAATAAACATATTGTCATATATAGAATTAAAGAGAAATATAAAATGTCTTAACAAATTTATTATGGATTCCTAAAAAAATTTCTTTTACTTGGCAACCTGCGCACCACTCAGCCACCATCCACGTTGACCAATCTGACCTGGAATGTTAAAATTGAAGGAATGAGTATTACTCAGTAGGATACGTGCGTCCAAACAATATAATAACTTTTAAAACATGAATTTACAACATTCCATACCATCATTTCATCAAGAGCAATCGGTGATCAATCAAATACTCTAGCATATTTGAGAATACCCGAAGGAGATCTCACATTTCATTTCATTTCATAGGGACCCGCAGGTCAATTAGCATTTCATGAAATAAATCACGTAAAAAAAATCATAGTATTGCAAGGACATATCACTTGCACATAGTATCCTACCTCGTTTCAATTTCTAGACTTCTGCGGCTTCCTTGAACGTAGTTAAAATGGAGAATGGCTTTCTGCTTTTAAAATATGTGCGAACAATTTTGACTTTTGCAGAATATTTATAGTGAAAAAAAGAGTCTTGGTGCCCTTGAAATTGAGAAACCGTTTATGTGTGTGGAATAGATGGACATTAAAAAGCAAGGAAGCTATTGAATTTAAAGAACAGAACCAAAGTTAAAAGAATGGTGTTCTTGGCAAAATATGTGTACGACATTAGTATTTATAGGCAACATAAAGTAGTTGATAAGGGTT
>NW_019244748.1:505744-506278 GCF_002742605.1 Olea europaea var. sylvestris | reverse complement strand
TGAACGTAGTTAAAATGGAGAATGGCTTTCTGCTTTTAAAATATGTGCCAACAATTTTGACTTTTGCAGAATATTTATAGTGAAAAAAAGAGTCTTGGTGCCCTTGAAATCGAGAAACTGTTTATGTGTGTGGAATAGATGGACATTAAAAAAAAGCAAGGAAGCTATTGAATTTAAAGAACAAAACCAAAGTTAAAAGAATGGTGTTCTTGGCAAAATATGTGTACGACATTAGTATTTATAGGCAACATAAAGTAGTTGATAAGGGTTAGAATTGTATTAGTTATTATCCTCCATAAGGTTGAAATCTATCCAAATGAAGGATAATTATAAATCAAGAGTAATCATTGTGTGATTAGATTTATATAGTTACGATGTGTACAATCTCATTTTTAATTTGTAGAAAAATAAACTGAATTTACCTATTTCATGGGTGAGAATTTAAAAGTGTCCCATATCGCTTTATAATTCAAGATAATGATAACACAAATTATAAGATTAAAACAAAGATAAACTGTATTGTATATGATACAA
>NW_019244748.1:421460-505412 GCF_002742605.1 Olea europaea var. sylvestris | reverse complement strand
TACTAAATGAATTTATCTGTTAAGATTCTTTTACTCATAATAATTCTTTAATCATTCTAATCTTAATTTAGTCTTATCCAAATTGATGGTATCTAAATTTTAATATACATAATTAATTACGATCTATCAAATGAGTCTAATATTACTATAATAATATGGTCTAAATCAATAACTAACATTATTAAGTAGTTATTATTATTATTATTATTATTATTATTATTATTATTATTATTATTATTATTCATCTTTTAATTCAAGCTTTAAAAAGAGCCTAATATTAATAGGGCAATTGATTCCATCAATAGCTAACAATTTTGACTCAATTAAATAAAAGTATAAATTTATATTTGTTGTCACTTTGTCTCCTCAACTATAAAGATATTCATATATATCCAACTTAGCTTTTAGGCATCGCTAATTTACTTGCATAAAAACTTGACTAGACCTAAAATTTCTAGAGCTATAAACTTTCAAGGTGTTACATTACCAATTGAACTTTGCTATTTGTACACTGATTTTTGACACGTTGTTTGACACTTGCATTGTTCTGAAGTGTCGATTGGATGGAAAAACTATTTGAAATTTAAATAGTCATACAGGGTAATGTCACGTGGCAAGGGGTAAATTAAAGTGTACACCGTAGTGTACATGTAACAAGGTTCTTACCGATTGAACTTTCCTATTTGTAATCAACTGTCCAACAGGATAATGTCATGTGGCAAAGTGTAAACTAAAGTGTACACCATAGTGTACAAATAGCAAGGTTCTTACTGATTGAACTTTGCTATTGGTACACTAATTTTTGACACGTTGTTTGACACTTGCATTGTTGTCAAGTGTCAATTGGATGGGTAATTGTTTCAAATTTAAACTTTCCAACAGGGCAATGTCACGTGCCAAAGTATAAACTAAACTGTACACCGTAGTGTACATGCAGCAAGGTCCTCACCGATTGGACTTTGCAATTTGTAAACTTATTTTTGACACGTTGTTTGACACTTGCATTGTTGTCAAGTGTAAATTCGATGGGAAAATAGTTTGATATTTAAATTGTCCAACAGGGTAATGTCATGTGGCAAAGTGTAAACTAAAGTGTACACCATAGTGTACATGTCGCAAGGTTCTCACCGATTGAACTTTGCTAATTGTGCACTAATTTTTGACTTGTTATTCGACACTTGCATTATTGTCAAGTGTCAATTGGATGGGAAAACTATTAGAAATTTAAAGTGTCAAGTGTCAATTGGATGGTAATATCACGTGGCAAAGTGTAAACTAAAGTGTACACCATAGTGTACATATGGCAAGGTTCTTTCCGATTGAACTTTGCTATTTGTACACTGATTTTTGACACGTTGTTTGACTATTGCATTGTTGTTAAGTGTAAATTTGATGGGAAAACTGTTTGAAATTTAAAATGTCTTGAAAGGTAGTGTCACGTGGTAAAGTGTAAACTAAAGTGTGCACCATAGTGTACATGTCGCAAGGCTCTTACCGATTGAAATTTGCCACTTGTAAACTGATTTTTGACACGTTATTTGACACTTGCATTGTTGTAAAGTTAAAGTTCGATGGGAAAATTGTTTAAAATTTAAATTGCCCAACAGGGTAATATTAGCTGGCAAAGTCTAAACTAAAGTGTACACCATGGTGTACCTGTGGCAAGGTCCTTACCAATTGACTTTGCTATTTGTTAATTTGATTTTTGACACTTACGTTGTTGTCAGGTGTCAATTGGGTGGGAAAACTGTTCAAAATTTAGATAGTCCAACAGTGTAATGTTACGTTGTAAAGTGTAAACTAAAGTGTACACCATAGTGTATATGTAGCAAGGTCCTTACCGATTGAACTTTGCTAATTGTGCACTGATTTTCGACACATTGTTTGACTCTTGCATTGTTGTCAGGTGTCAATTGGATGGGAAAACTGTTTGAAATTTAAACTATCCAACAGGGTAATGAGCCGTAGCAAAGTGTAAACTAAAGTGTACACCATAGTATACATGTCGTAAGGTTCTTACCGATTGAACTTTGCTATTTGTACGCTGATTTTTGACACATTTTTTGACACTTGCATTGTTATCAAGTGTCAATTTGATGGGAAAATTGGTTGAAATTTAAACTGCCCAACAGGGTGATGTCACAAGGCAAAATGTAAACTAAAGTGTATGCTATAGTGTACATGTCGCAATGTTCTTACCAATTGAACTTTGCTATTTGTACACTGATTTTTGACACGTTGCTTGAAACTTACATTTTTGTCAAGTGTCAATTGGATGAAAAAACATTTTGAAATTTAAAATGTCCAATAGGGTAATGTCACGTGGCAAAGAGTAAAATAAAGCGTACACCATAGTGTACATGTAGAAAGGTGCTTACCGATTTAAATTTTCCATTTGTACACTAATTATTGACACGTTGTTTGACACTTGCATTATTGTCAAGTGTCAATTGGATGGAAAAACTGTTTGAAATTTAAACTTTCCAACATGGCAATGTCACGTGGCAAGGGGTAAATTAAAGTGTACACTATAGTGTACATGTAGCAAGGTTCTTACCGATTGAACTTTCCTATTTGTAAATTTATTTTTAACACATTGTTTGACACTTGCATTGTTGTCAAGTGTCAATTGGATGGAAAAACTATTTGAAATTTAAACTGTCCAACAGGGTAATGTCACGTGGGAAAGTATAAACTAAAGTGTACACCATAGTGTAAATGTGACAAGGTTCTTACTGATTGAACTTCGCTATTTATCATCAAACTGTCCAATAGGGTAATGTCACATGATAAAGTGTAAACTAAAGTGTGCACCATAGTGTACAGGTCGCAAGGTTCTTGCCGATTGAACTTTGCCACTTGTAAACTGATTTTTGACATGTTGTTTAACACTTGCATTGTTTCAAGTGTCAATTGGAAGGGAAAACTGTTTAAAATTTAAACTGTCCAGCAGGGTAGTGTCACATGGCAAATTGTAAACTAAAGTGTATGCCATAGTTCACACGTTGCAAGGTTCTTACCAATTAAACTTTGCAATTTCTACACTGATTTTTGACACGTTGTTTGACGCTTGCATTATTGTCAAGTGTCAATTGGATGGGAAAACTGTTTGAAATTTAAACTGACCAACATGGTAATGTCACATGGCAAGGGGTAAATTAAAGTGTACACCATAGTGTACATGTAGCAAGGTTCTTACCGATTGAACTTTCCTATTTGTAAATTTATTTTTGACACATTGTTCGATACTTGCATTGTTGTCAAGTGTCAATTGGATGGAAAAACTATTTGTAATTTAAACTGTCCAACAGAGTAATGTCACGTGAAAAAGTGTAAACTAAAGTGTATGCCATAGTGCACATGTTGCAAGGTTCTTACCAATTAAACTTTGCTATTTGTACACTGATTTTTGACACTTGCATTATTGTCAAGTGTCAATTGGATGGAAAAACTGTTTGAAATTTAAATTGTCCAACATGGTAATATCACGTGGCAAGGGGTAAATTACAGTGTACACCATAGTGTACATGTAGCAAGGTTCTTACCGATTGAACTTTCCTATTTGTAAATTTATTTTTAACACATTGTTCGACACTTGCATTGATGGAAAAACTATTTGAAATTTAAACTATCCAATAGGGTAATGTCATGTAGGAAAGTGTAAACTAAAGTGTGCACCATAGTGTGAATGTGGCAAGGTTCTTACCGATTGGACTTCGCTATTTGTCGTCAAACTGTCCAACAGGGTAATGTCACATGGCAAAGTGTAAACTAAAGTGTTCACCATAGTGTACATGTCACAAGGTTCTTGCCGATTGAGCCTTGCCACTTGCAAACTGATTTTTGACACGTTGTTTAACACTTGCATTGTTGTCAAGTGTCAATTGGAAGGGAAAACTGTTTGAAATTTAAACTGTCCAGTAGAGTAGTGTCTCGTGGCAAATTGTAAACTAAAGTGTATGCCATAGTGCACATGTTGCAAGGTTCTTACCAATTAAACTTTGCTATTTGTACACTAATTTTTGACATGTTGTTTGACACTTGCATTATTGTCAAGTGTCAATTGGATGGGAAAACTGTTTGAAATTTAAACTGTTCAATATGCTAATGTCACGTGGCATGGGGTAAATTAAAGTGTACACATAGTGTACATGTAGCAAGGTTCTTACCGATTGAACTTTTCTATTTGTAAATTTATTTTTGACACATTGTTCGACACTTGCATTGTTGTCAAGTGTCAATTGGATGGAAAAACTATTTGAAATTTAAACTGTCCACGAGGGTAATGTCACGTGGGAAAGTGTAAACTAAAGTGTACACCATAGTGCACATGTTGCAAGGTTCTTACCAATTAAACTTTGCAATTTGTACATTGATTTTTGACACATTGTTTAACACTTGCATTATTGTCAAGTGTCAATTGGATGGGAAAACTGTTTGAAATTTAAACTGTCCAACATGGTAATGTCACGTGGCAAGGGGTAAATTAAAGTGTACACCATAGTGTATATGTAGCAAGGTTCTTACCGATTGAACTTTCCTATTTGTAAATTTATTTTTGACACATTGTTCGACACTTGCATTGTTGTCAAGTGTCAATTGGATGGAAAAACTATTTGAAATTTAAACTGTCCAACAGGGTAATGTCACGTGAGAAAGTGTAAACTAAAGTGTATTCCATAGTGCACATGTTGCAAGGTTCTTACTAATTAAACTATACTATTTATACACTAATTTTTAACATGTTGTTTGACACTTGCATTATTGTCAAGTGTCAGTTGGATGGGAAAACTGTTTGAAATTTAAACTGTCCGACATGATAATCTCACGTGGCAAGGGGTAAATTAAAGTATACACCATAGTGTACGTGTAGCAAGGTTCTTACCGATTGAACTTTCCTATTTGTAAATTTATTTTTGACACATTGTTTGACACTTGACAATGTCAAGTGTCAATTGGATGGAAAAGCTATTTGAAATTTAAACTGTCCAACAAAGTATTGTGACGTGGGAAAGTGTAAACTAAAGTGTACATCATAGTGTAAATGTGACAAGGTTCTTACCGATTGAACTTCGCTATTTGTCGTCAAACTTTCCAACATGGTAATGTCACATGGCAAAGTGTAAACTAAAATGTGCACCATAGTGTACATGTCGCAAAGTTCTTACCGGTTGAACTTTGCCACTTGTAAACTAATTTTCGACGCGTTGTTTGACATTTGCATTGTTGTCTAGTGTCAATTGGATGGGAAAATATATGAAATTTAAACTGTCCAACAGGTTAATTTTACGTGGCAAAGTCTCAACTAAATTGTACACCATGGTGTACCTGTGGCAAGGTCCTTACCATTTGAACTTTGCTATTTGTACACTGATTTTGGACACTTTGTTCGCCACTTACATTAATGTCAGGTATCAATTGGGTGGGAAAACTATTTAAAATTTAATAGTCCAACAGTGTAATGTCACGTTGCAAAGTGTAAACTAAAGTGTACACCATAGTGTACATGTAGCAAGGTCCTTGCCAATTGAACTTTGTTATTTGTATACTTATGTTTGACACGTTGTATGACGCTTGCATTGTTGTCAAGTGTCACTTGGATGGGAAAACTGCTTGAAATTTAAACTGCCCAACAGGGTAATAAAATGTGACAAAGTGTAAACTAAAATGTACAGTATAGTCTACATGTGGCAAGGTTCTTACCGTTTGAACTGTGCTATTTGTACAAAGATTTTCGACACGTTGTTTGACACTCTCATTATTGTCAGGTGTCAATTAGATGGGAAAAATGTTTGAAATTTAAATTGTCCAACAAGGTAATGTTATGTGGCAAAGTGTAAACAAAAGTGTCGATCATAGTGTACGTGTAGCAAGGTTCTTATCGATTGAAATTTGGTATTTGTACACTTATTTTTGACGCGTTGTTTTACCCTTGCATTGTTGTCAAGTGTTTAAATTTAAATTGTCCAGTAGGGTAGTATCACGTGGCAAAGTGTAAACTAAAGTGTAAACCATAGTGTACATATCGCAAGGTTCTTGCCAATTGAATTTTACTATTTGTACACTGATTTTTGACACGTTGTTTGACACTTGCATTGTTGTCAAGTGTCAATTTGATGGGAAAACTGCTTGAAATTTAAACTGTCCTACAGGGTAATGTCACGTGGCAAGGGATAAATTAAAGTGTACACCATAGTGCACATGTAGCAAGGTTCTTATCGATTAAACTTTGTTATTTGTACATTGATTTTTGACACATTGTTCCACACTTGCATTGTTGTCAAGTGTCAATTGGATGGAAAAACTGTTTTAAATTTAAACTGTCCAACAGGGTAATGTCACATGGAAAAGTGTAAACTAAAGTGTACACCATAGTGTACATGTGGCAAGGTTCTTACCAGTTGAACTTCGCTATTTGTCGTCAAACTATTCAACAGGGTAGTGTCACATGGAAAAGTGTAAACTAAAGTGTACACTATAGTGTACAAATAGCAAGGTTCTTACTGATTGAACTTTGCTATTTGTACACTGATTTTTGACACGTTCAACACTTGCATTGTTGTCGATTGTCAATTACATGGGAAATTGATTGAAATTTGAACTGTACAACAGGGTAATGTCACGTGGTAAAGTGTAAACTAAAGTGTACACTATAGTTTATATGTAGCAAGGCCTCACCGATTGAACTTTGTAATTTGTAAACTGATTTTTAACACGTTGTTCAACACTTGCATTGTTATCAAGTGTCAATTTGAGGGGAAAACTATTTGAAATTTAAACTATCCAATAGGATAATGTCATGTGGCAAAGTGTAAACAAAAGTATACACCATAGTGTTGATGTAGCAAGGTTCTTACGGATTGAACTTTGCTATTTGTACTCTGATTTTTGACACGTTGTTTGACTGTTGCATTGTTGTCAAGTTTCAATTAGCTAGGAAAACTGCTTGAAATTTAAATTGTCCAGCAAGGTAGTGTTACGTGGCAAATGTAAACTAAAGTGTGCACCATAGTGTACATGTCGCAAGGTTCTTACCGATTGAACTTTGCCACTTGTAAACTAATTTTTAACACCTTGTTTGACACTTGCGTTGTTGTCAAGTGTCAGTTGGATGGGAAAATTGTTTGAAATGTAAACTGTCCATCAGGGTAATGTCACATGGCAAAGTGTAAACTATAGTGTATACCATAGTGTACATGTAGCAAAGTCCTTATCGATTGAACTTTGCTATTTGTACACTGATTTTCAACACGTTGCTTGACACTTGCATTATTTTCAGCTGTCAATTGGATGGCAAAACTATTTAAAATTTAAACTATCCTACAGGGGTAATGACCCGTGGTAAAGTGTAAACTAAAGTTTACACCATAGTGTACATGTCGTAAGGTTCTTACCGATTGAACTTAGCTATTTGTACACTGATTTTTGACATATTGTTTGACACTTGCATTGTTGTCAAGTGTCAATTGGATGGGATAATAATTTGAAATTTAAAAGATCCAACAGGTTAGTGTCACGTGACAAAGCTTTAACTAAAGTGTACACCACAATGTACATGTGACAAGGTTCTTGCCGATTGAACTCTGCTATTTGTACACTGATTTTTGACACGATGTTTGACACTTGCACTGTGGTCAGGTGTCAATTAGATGGGAAAACTATTTGAAATTTAAACTGTCCAACAGGGTAATGTCATGTAGCAGGGTTCTTATCAGTTGAACTATTTGAATTATAAAATAAAGTGTACACCATAGTGTAGATGTAGCAAGGTTCTTATCGATTGAACTTTGCTATTTGTACACTGATTTTTGACATGTTGTTTCACACTTGCATTGTTGTCAAGTTTCAATTAGATGGGAAAACTGTTTGAAAGTTAAACTGTCCTGTAGGGTAGTGTCACGTGGCAAAGTGCAAACTAAAGTGTACACCATAGTGTACATGTCACAAGGTTCTTACCGATTGAACTTTGCAATTTATACACTGATTTTTGACACGTTTGATACTTTCATTGTTGTCAAGTGTCAATTGGATGGGAAAATTGCTTGAAATTTAAATTGTCTAATAGGGTAATGTTGCGTGGCAAAGAGTAAACTAAAGTGTACACCATTGGGTACATTTAGCAAGGTCCTTACCGATTGAACTTTACTATTTGTACACTGATTTTACGCACGTTGTTTGACACTTGTACTGTTGTCAAGTGCCAATTGGATGGAAAAACTATTTGAAATTTAAATGGTCCAATAGAGTAATGTAACAAGGCAAAGTGTAAACTAAAGTGTACATATAGCAAGGTTATTACCTATTGAACTTTGTTATTTCTACTCTGATTTTTCACACTTTGTTTGACACTTACATTGTTGTTAAGTGTCAATTCGATGGGAAAACTATCTTGAAATTTAAACTATCTAAAGGGGTAATTACACGTGACAAAGTGTAAATTAAAGTGTACACCATTGTGTACATGTGACAAGGTTCTTACTAATTTAACAGAGCTATTTGTGCACTGATTTTGGACATGTTGTTTGACACTTACATTGTTTTCAGGTATCAATAAGATGGGAAAACTGTTTGAAATTTAAACTGTCCAACAGGGTAATGTTACGTGGCAAAGTGTAAACAAATGCGTACACCATAGTGAACGTGTAGCAAGGTCCTTAGGGATTGAATTTTGCTATTTGTACACTTATTTTTGACATGTTGTTTGAACTTGCATTGTTGTCAAGTATCAATTAGATGGAAAAATTGTTTAAAATTTAAACTGTCCAGTAGGGCAGTGTCACGTGAAAAAGTGTAAACTAAAGTGTACGCTATAGTGAACATGTCGCAAGGTTCTTACCGATAGAACTTTGCTATTTGTACACTAATTTTTGACATATTGTTTGACACTTGCATTGTTGTCAAGTATCAATTGGATGGGAAAATAATTTGAAATTTAAACTGTCCAATAGGATAATGTCACATGGCAAGGTGTAAATTAAAGTGTGCACCATAGTGTACATGTAGCGAGGTTCTTACCGATTAAACTTTGCTATCTGTACAATGATTTTTGACACGTTGTTCGACACTTTCATTATTTTCAAGTGACAATTGGATGGGAAAACTGTTTGAAATTTAAACTGTCCAACAAGGTAATGTCACATGGGAAAGTGTAAACTAAAGTGTACACCATAGTGCACATGTGGCAAGATTCTTGCCGATTGAACTTTTCTGTTTGTTGTTAAACTGTCCAATAGGGTAATGTCATGTGGCAAAGAGTAAACTAAAGTGTACGCCATAGTGTACAGTAGCAGGGTCCTTATCGATTGAACTTCGCTATTTGTATACTGATTTTCGACACGTTGTTTGACACTTGCATTGTTGTCAAGTGTCAATTGGAGGGGAAAACTGTTAGAAATCCAAAGCGTAGTAAAGTTTAAACTAAAGTGTACACCATAGTGTACATGCAGCAAGGTCCTTACCGATTGAACTTTGCTTTTTGTCCACTGATTTTTGACACGTTGTTCGACACTTGCATTGTTGTCAAGTGTCAATTGGATGGGAAAATTGTCTGAAATTTAAACTGTCCAATAGGGTAATATCGCGTGGAAAAGTTTAAACAAAAGTGTACACCATAGTGTTCATGTACGAAGGTCCTTACCGATTGAACTTTGCTATTTGTACATTGATTTTTGACACATTGTTCAATACTTGCATTGTTGTCAAGTGTCAATTGGATGGGATAACAATTTGAAATTTAAACTATCCAATAGGGTAATGTCACGTGGCAAAGTGTGAACTAAAGTGTACACCATAGTCTACATGTAGCAAGGTCCTTACCGATTGAACATTTCTATTCGTACACTGATTTTCGACTCATTGTTTAACACTTGTAGTGTTGCCAAGTGTCAATTGGATGGGAAAACTATTTGAAATTTAAACTACCCAACAGGATAATTCACGTGGCAAAGTGTAAACAAAAGTGTACACCGTAGTGTACATGTAGCAAGGTCCTGACCGATTGAACTTTGCTATTTGTACACTAATTTTTAATACTTTGGTTGACACTTGCATCATTGTCAAGTCTCAATTAGATGGCAAAATAGTTTGAAATTTAAACTATCCAAAAGGATAATGTCATGTGGCAAAGTGTAAACTAAAGTGTACACCATAGTGTACATGAAGCAAGTTTCTTACCGATTGAACTTTACTTTTTTACACTAATTTTTGACACGTTGTTTGACACTTGCATTGTTGTCAAGTGTCAATTGGATGGAAAAACTATTTGAAAGTTAAACTATCCAACAAGGTAATGTCATGTGGTAAAGTATAAACAGAAGTGTATGCCATAGTGTACATGAAGCAAGGTTCTTATCGATTGAATTTTGCTCTTTGTACACTGATTTTTGCCACGTTGTTCTGCACTTGCTTTGTTGTCAAGTGTCAATTTGATGGGAAAAATGTTTGAAATTTAAACTGTCCAATAGGCTAATGTCACATGGGAAAGTGTAAACAAAATTGTACACCATAGTGCACAGGCGGCAAGGTTCTTACCGATTAAACTTTTTTATTTATTCTCAAGTTGTCCAACAGGGTAATTTCACGTGGCAAAGTGTAAACTAAAGTGTACATCACAGTGTATATGTAGCAGGGTCCTTATCGATTGAACTTCACTATTTGTACATTGATTTTCGACACGTCGTTTGACACGTGCGTTGTTGTCCAGTGTTAATTGGATGGAAAAACTGTTAGAATTTCAAACTGTCTAATAGGGTAATATTGCCTGGCAAAGTTTAAACTAAACTGTACACCATAGTGTACATGTAGCAAGGTCCATACCGATTGAACTTTCCTATTTGTACATTGATTTTTGACACGTTGCTCGACACTTGCGTTGTTGTCAAATGTCAATTGGATGGAAAAACTGTTTGAAATTTGAACTGTCCAATAGATTAATGTCCCACGGAAAAGTTTAAACTAAAGTGTACACCATAGTGTACATGTAGAAATGTCCTTACTGATTGAACTTTATTATTTGTACTCTGATTTTTGACACATTGTCTAGCACTTGCATTGTTGCCAATTGTCAGTTGAATGGAAAAACTGTTTGAAATTTAAACTGCCCAATAGGGTAATGTCACGTGGCAAAGTGTAAAGTAAAGTGTACACCATAGTGTACATGTAGACATGTTCTTACGGATCGAACTTTGTTATTTGTAAATTGATTTTTGACACGTTCTTTGACACTTGCATTGTTGTCAAGTGTCAACTGGATGGGAAAATTGTTTGAAATTTAAACTATCCAACAGGGTAATGTCACGTGGCAAAGTGTAAACTAAAGTGTACACCATAGTGTTCATGTGCGAGGTCCTTATCGATTGAACTTTGCTAGTTGTACATTGATTTTTGACATGTTGTTCAACACTTGCATTGTTTTCAAGTGTCAATCGGGTGGGAAAACTATTTGAAATTTAAACTATACAACAGGGTAATGTCAGGTGGCAAAGTGTGAACTCAAGTGTACACCATAGTGTACATGTAGCAAGGTCCTTACCGATTGAACTTTGCTATTCGTACAATGATTTTTGAAACATTGTTTGACACTTCTAGTGTTGCCAAGTGTCAATTGGATGGAAAAACTGTTTGAAATTTAAACTGTCCAGCAGGATAATTCATGTGGCAAAGTTTAAACAAAAGTGTAAATCGTAGTGTACATGTAGCAAGGTCCTTGCCGATTGAACTTTGCTATTTGTACACTAATTTTTGATACGTTGTTTGACACTTGCATTGTTGTCAAGTGTCAATTGGATGGGAAAATTGTTTGAAATTTAAATTGTCCAACCGGGATATGTCACGTGGCAAGGTGTAAACTAAAGTGTACACCATAGTGTACATGTAACGAGGTTCTTACCAATTGAACATTGCTACTTGTACTTTGATTTTTGACACGTTGGTTAACACTTGCATTGCTGTCAAGTGTCAATTGGATGGGAAAATAGTTTGAAATTTAAACTATCTAAAAGGGTAATGTCATGTGGCAAAGTGTAAACCAAAGTGTACACCATAGTGTACATGTAGCATGTT
This sequence comes from Olea europaea var. sylvestris, assembly GCF_002742605.1. Taxonomy (NCBI): domain Eukaryota; kingdom Viridiplantae; phylum Streptophyta; class Magnoliopsida; order Lamiales; family Oleaceae; genus Olea; species Olea europaea. Next base: position 493,352 of record NW_019244748.1, on the reverse strand, counting down.
TCTTAACGATTGAACTTTGCTATTTGTACACTGATTTTTGACACGTTGTTTGACACTTGCATTGTTGTCAAGTTTCAGTTGGATGGGAAAACTATTTGAAATTTAAACTGTCCAACAGGGTAATGTCATGTGGCAAAGTGTAAACTAAAGTGTACACCATAGTGTACATGGAGCAATGTTCTTACCGATTGAACTTTGCTCTTTGTGCACTCATTTTTGCCACGTTGTTTGACACTTGCATTGTTGTCAAGTGTCAATTTGATGGGGAAAACTGCTTGAAATTTAAATTGTCCAACAGGGCAATTTCACGTGGCAAAGTGTAAATTAAAGTGTACACCATAGTGTACATGTAGCAAGGTCCTTACCGATTGAACTTTTCTATTTGTACACTGGTTTTTGACACGTTGTTTAACACTTGCATTGTTGTCAAGAGTCAATTGAATGGGAAAAATGTTTGAAAATTAAACGGTCCAACAGGATAATGTCACGTGGTAAAGTGTAAACTAAAGTGTACACCATAGTGACACGTAGAAAGGTTCTTACCGATTAAACTTTGTCATTTGTACACTTATTTTTGACACGTAGTTTGACACTTGCATTGCTATCAAGTGTCAATTGGATAGGAAAACTATTTGAAATTTAAAATGTCCTACAAGGTAATGTCACGTGGCAAAGTGTGAGCTAAAATGTGTACACCATAGTGTACATGTAGCAAGGTTCTTATCGATTGAACTTTGCGATTTGTGCACTAATTTTTGACACTTTGTTTGACACTTGCAATGCTGTCAAGTGTCAATTGGATGAGAAAACTATTTGAAATTTAAACTGTCCAGCAGGGTAATCTCACGTGGCAAAGTGTAAGCTAAAGTGTGTACACCATAGTGTACATGTAGCAAGATCCTTACCATTGGAACTTTGTTATTTGTACACAAATTTTTGAGACGTTGTTTGACACTTGCATTTTTCTCAAGTGTCAATTGGATGGAAAAACTCCTTGAAATTTAAACTATCCAACGGGGTAATGTGATGTGGCAAAGTGTAAACTAAAGTGAACGCCATAGGGTACATGTAGCAAAGTCCTTACCGATTGAACTTTGCTATTTGTACGCTGATTTTTGACACATTGTTTGACACTTACATTGTTCTCAAGTGTCAATTGGATGGCAAAACTATATGAAATTTAAACTATCCAATAGGGTAATGTCACGTGGCAAAGTGTTAACTAAAGTGTATACCATGGTGTACATGTAGCATGGTCCTTACCGATTGAACTTTGCTATTCGTGCACTGATTTTTGACACATTGTTTGACACTTGCATTGTTGTCAGGTGTCAATATGATGGGAAAATTATTTTAAATTTAAACTGTCCAACAGAGTATTGTCGTGTGGCAAAGTGTAAACTAAAGTGTACACCATAGTGTACATTTAGAGAGGTTCTTATATATTGAACTTTGCCATTTGTCTACTAATTTTTCACACGTAGTTTGATACTTGCATAATTGTCCAATAGGGTAATGTCACGTGGCAAAATGTTAGCTAAAGTGTACATTACAGTGTACATGTAGGAAGGTTCTTATTAATTGAACTTTTCCATTTGTCTACTAATTTTTCACATGTAGTTTGACACTTCCATTACTATCAAGTGTCAATCGGATGGAAAAAATATTTGAAATTTAAACTGTAAAGCAGGGTAATGTCACGTGACAAAGTTTAAGCTAAAATGTGTACAACATAGTGTACATGTAGTAAGGTTCTTAATGATTGAACTTTGCTATTTGTACACTGATTTTTGACACTTGCATCATTGTCAAGTGTCAATTGGATGGGAAAACTGTTTGAAATTTAAATTGTCCAATTGGGTAATGTCACGTGGTAAAGTGTACACCATAGTGTACTTGTAGAAAGGTTCTTACCGATTGAACTTTACCATTTGTATAATAATTTTTGACACATTGTTTGACACTTGCATTCTTGCCAAGTGTCAATTGGATCAGAAAACTGTTTGAAATTTAAACTGTCAAATAGGGTAATGTCACGTGGTGAAGTGTAAACTAAAGTGTACACCATAGTGTACATGTAGAAAGGTTCTTACGGATCGAATTTTGTTATTTGTACACTAATTTTTGACACGTTCTTTGACACTAGCACTGTTGTCAAGTGTCAACTAGATGGGAAAATTGTTTGAAATTTAAACTGTCCAACAGGGTAATGTCACGTGGCAAAGTGTAAACTAAAGTGTACATCATAGTGTACATGTAGCAAGGTTCTTATCGATTGAACTTTGTGATTTGTACACATACTTTTTACATGTTGTTTGACACTTGTATTATTGCCCAGTGTCAATTGGATGGAAAAACTATTTGAAATTTAAACTGTACAACAGGGTAATGTCACGTGGCAAAGTGTAAACTAAAGTTTGTACACTATAGTGTACATGTGGCAAGGTTCTTACCAAATGAACTTTACTATTTGTTCACTGATTTTTGACATGTTTTCTGACACGTGTATTGTTGTCAAGTGTCAATTGGATGGAGAAACTATTTGAAATTTAAGCTGTCCAACAAGGTAACTTCACATGGCAAAGTGTTAATCAAACTGTACACCATAGGGTATATGTAGCAAGGTCCTTACCGATTGACCTTAGCTATTTGTACACAGATTTTTAACACATTGTTTAACACTTGCATTGTTGTCAAGTGTCAATCGGATGGGAAAACTGTTTGAAATTTAAACTGTCCAACAGGGTAACGTCACGTGGTAAAGTGTAAACAAAAGTGTACACCATAGCGTACATGTAAAAAGGTTCTTACTGATAGAACTTTGCCATTTGTACACTGATTTTTGACATGTTCTTTAACACTTGTATTGCTATCAAGTGTCAACTGGATGAAAAAACTGTTTGAAATTTAAACTGTCCAACCGAGTAATGTCACGTGGCAAAGTGTAAACTAAAGTGTACACCATATTGCACATGTAGCAAGGTCCTTACTGATTGAACTTTGCTATTCGTACACTGATTTTCGATACGTTGTCTGACACTTGCATTGTTGTCAAGTGTCAGTTGGATAGGAAAACTATTTTAAATTTAAACTATCCAATAGGGTAATGTCACGTGGAAAAGTGTAAACTAAAGTGTACACCATAATGTTCATGTGGCAAGGTCTTAACCGATTGAACTTTGCTAGTTGTACACTGAGTTTTGAAATGTTGTTTGGCACTTGCATTGTAGTCAAGTGTCAATTGGATGGGAAAGCTATTTGAAATTTAAAGTATACAATAGGTTAATGTCACGTGGCAAAGTATACAATAGGTAGCAAGGTTCTTACCGATTGAACTTTGTTATTTGTACACTGATTTTTGACACATTGTTTGACACTTGCATTGTTGTTGAGTGTCAATTGGATGGAAAAACTATTTGAAATTTAAACTGTCCAACAGGGTAATGTCACGTGGTAAAGTGTAAACAAAAGTGTACACCATAGTGTACTTGTAGAAAGGTTTTTACCGATTGAACTTTGCCATTTGTACATTGATTTTTGACACGTTCTTTGACACTTGCATTGTTGTCAAGTGTCAAATGGATGGAAAAATCGTTTGAAATTCAAACTATCCAACTGGGTAATGTCACGTGGTATAGTGTACACTATAATGTACATGTTGTAAGGTTTTTACCGATTGAACTTTTCGATTTGTGCGCTAATTTTTGACACGTTGTTTGATACTTCTATTGTTGTCAAGTGTCAATTGGATGGAAAAAATGTTTGAAATTTAAACTGTCCAGCAGGGTAATGTCACGTGGCAAAGTGTAAGCTGAAGTGTGCACACCATAGTGTACTTGTAGCAAGGTTCTTACCGATTGAACTTTGCTATTTGTGCATTGATTTTTGAGACGTTGTTTGACACTCACATTGTTGTCAGGTGTTAATTGGATGGAATACCTTTTTAAAATTTAAATTCTCCAATAGGGTAATGTCACTGGGCAAAGTCTAAACTAAAGTGTACAACATAGTGTACTTGTGGCAAGGTCCTTACCGATTGAACTTTGCTCTTTGTAAACTAATTTTTAACACATTGTTTAACACTTGCATTTTTGTCAAGTGTCAATTGGATGGAGAAATTGTTCTATATTTAAACTGTCCAACAGGGTAATATCACATGGCAAAGTGTAAACTAAAGTGTACACCATAGAGTACATGTGTCAAGGTTCTTACCGATTGAACTTTGCTATTTGTACACCGATTTTTGACATGTTGTTTGACACTTGAATTGATGTCAAGTGTAAATAGGATGGGAAAACTGTTTGAAATTTAAACTGTCCAATAGGATAATGTCACGAGGCAAACTGTAATCTGAAGTGTACACCATAGTGTACGTGTCGCAATGTTCTTACAGATTGATCTTTACTATTTGTACACTGATTTTTGACACTTTGTTTGACGCTTGCATTGTTGTCAAGTGTCAATTGGATGGTAAAACTCTTTGGAATTTGAACTGTCCAACAGTGTAATGTCAACTGACAAAATTTAAACTAAAGTGCACACCATAGAGTACATGTACCAAGGTCTTTACCGATTGAACTTTGCTACTTTTAAACTGATTTTTGACACGTTATTTGACACTTGCATTATTGTCAAGTGTCAACTGGATGGAAAAATTATTCGAAATTTAAACTCTCGAACAAGGTAATGTTACGTGGCAAAGTGTAAACTAAAGTGTACACCATAGTGTACACGTAACAAGGTTCTTACCGATTGATCTTTGCTATTTGTATACTAATTTTTTACACGGTATTTGACATTTGCATTGTTGTCAAGTGTATGTCGCACGGGAAAACTGTTTGAAATTTAAACTATCCAACAGGGTAATGTCACGTGGCAAAGTGTAAATTAAATTGTGCACCTTAGTGTACATGTAGCAAGGTTCTTGCCGATTGAACTTCGAAATTTGTACCCTCATTTTTGACACTTTGTTTGACACTTGCATTATTTTCAAGTGTCAATTGGATGGGAAAACTGTTTGAAATTTAAGCTGTCATATAGGGTAATGTCACGTGGGAAAGTGTAAACTAAAGTGTATGCTGTAGTGTACATGTAGCAAGGTCCTTACGGATTGAACTTTGATAGATGTACAATAATTTTTGACACGTTGTTTGACACTTGCATTGATGTCAAGTGTCAATTGGATGGGAAAACTATTAGAAATTTAAATTGTCTAATAGGGTAATGTCACGTGGCAAACTTTGAACTAAAGTGTACACCATAGTGTACATGTCGCAATGTTCTTTCCGATTGATCTTTGCTATTTGTACACTAATTTTTGACACGTTGTTTGACACTTGAATTATTGTCAAGTGTCAATTGGATGGGAAAATAGTTTGAAATTTAAACTGTCCAACAGGGTAATGTCACGTGGCAAAGTGTAAACTAAAGTGTACACCATAGTGTTCATGTAGCAAGGTTCTTACCGATTTAACTTTTCTATTTGTACACTGATATTTGGCCCGTAGTTTGACACTTGTATTGTTGTCAAGAGTCAATTGGATGGGAAAATCGTTTGAAATTTAAACTGTCCAAGAGTGTAATGACACGTGGCAAAATGTAAACTAGAGTGTACACCATAGTTTACATGTCGCAAGGTTCTTACCGATTGATCTTCGCTATTTGTGCCCTGATTTTTGACACGTTGTTTGACACTTATATTATTGTCAAGTGTCAATTGGATGGGAAAACAGTTCGAAATTTAAATTGTGCAACAGGGTAATGTCACGTGACAATGTGTAAACTAAAATGTACACCCTGGTGTACATATAGCAAGGTCCTTTCCGGTTGTACTTTGTTATTTGTACACTAATTTTTGACACATTGTTTGACATTTGCATTGTTTTCAAGCGTCAATTGGATGGGAAAATTGCTTGAAATTTAAACTGTCCAAGAGGGTAATGTCACGTGGCAAAGTGTAAACTAAAGTGTACGTTATGGTGTGCATGTAGCAAGGTCCTTACCAATTGAGCTTTTATATTTGTACACTTATTTTCAACACGTTATTTGACACTTGCATTGTTGTCAGGTGTCAATTGTAGAACCCCAAATAATTTTAAGCACCTTAGTGGCACTAAGACATGAATATTGGACGGCTAAATTATGCTTCAAATTTTTAGCTTCATTTGAGACCCATTTACGATATAAAGAAAATTCGATTTGGAAAATAATATCTAAAGAAAAGTTGTAGCTCTTTGAGTTAGCTTTCCAACGCACTTTGAATTATCTCAATCGGATATCGAGAGAAGAAGTTATGATAGAAATGCTAAAGGCTATATTGTATCAACCGAAGTACGCGGAATATGATAAGTCAAATTCCTACACGATTTTCTAGCACCTTCTTAAACCTATAACTCCCACATAAATGACACCCGTATTAATGAGTATTAGGCCTTTCACTTGCCCTTAAGTTGGGAGATTTTCACCTATAAATAGGCCCCAATGCATACACATTTTTCACACCAAGACAAAAGCTTCTAAGCATAAAAGAGAGAGTTTTCAAGTCTAGAAAAAAGAGAAAGGAGAGGGAGGAAAATTAGTCTTTCCTTGAAGTTTTGGTGCTATTAAGAAGTGTTTTCCAAGCATCAATTCTCAACGGAGTGTTTTTCTTAAAACATCAAAGGAGTGCATTTTTCAACAAGGTTTAAAACATCAATCAGGGTAGGTAGAGGTGCAAAGTGTTAATTTTTGTTAAGTTATAAGTTTCTAGCAAATGAAGATTTCTGTTAATATTTGAATGTCTAATAGTACCTCCGGTACGACATACACCTCCATGTCTAATGGTACCTCCGGGTACGGTATGTACTTCCGGTCGAGGCGTCGTGTTAAGTCATGACTCTACGTGTTTGGGATTCTACCGAAAATCCTACTATGAAAAGGTTTCTAAAGTTATAGGTTTGAAATGTATAGCTTGATCACGAATGCACCAATGATATCTGTTGAGTTTTTTAACTCACGGGTTTAACCCCTTCTCTACAAATTGATATGATTCTACCTTGGGCCTGGATGATGGAAAAGATGGAGAATGGTGCATCGAACCCATGGAAAAACCTGGTGAACCAGTTATTTAGATTTATTTTTGTGAACGTTTTCAATGTTATTTTTTTAAAGTATTTGAATAACGTTGAACGCGAGAACAAGTTGTGTTTTCTTCAAATAAATTACGTTCCGTTATTTTTTTATTCAGTGTTTTATTTAAAGTATTCGAAAGGTTGTTGTTAAAATTATCATTGTAAAAATTAAGCTTCCGCTAAAACATATTCTCCTATGACTAAACCACCGGTTAGTTAAGTAAAGTAAGTAGTGTTCCGGTCCACAAGGGGTCAGGGCGTTACAGAGTGGTATCAGAGCACGATTTAGCTGGTTCTGTAGACCAAGTATTTTTTTTAAAAAGGGTTTAGCCGATTCTGTAGACCAAGTATGTTTTTTTTTAAATGAAAAAGTCGAAGATACTCCCTGGCATCTTGCATCCATCCATCAATCTCATCCTACGGCCCAGGTATGTTCAAAGTTAATGTTCTCATGAAAAGACTATGTTATGATGCTTTGTGATGCTATGGTACAACTTATGCTTATTTTCAAAGATATACTACGCCAGTTAGAAATGATTTGAAAGATGTGTTTTTTTTGTTCAAAAGATACGCATTGGGCTAGAATTTATAGGTAGAATGTTATGTAATAGTAGCTATTTTTCCAAGAGTAATATATATATGATATGTGAAAATGCAACAGATATGGCTCATAGAATAGCTAGGACATATAGAGAAGCATTGAACCGTAGAATCGCCATTCAATCCTATGAGAATTACGTGACTGATCTGATCCGTCCACTTGACGAACATATACATGATGTCTATGAGAGATGCATGACAACGGTGAATGCTGGAATGGAGATAACGCATATTGAGGCTATAAATAACCTCATACACTCCCTTCCAACTCAATGGGGAGACATGGGAGTCACGGTTAGGGATGTAATGCTAGAAGAGCACCCAAATATATTTGAGTTTGAAGTGTATTGCCAATCACTCCTAGAACTATGGAGTAAAAACTTTGAACCTCAACCGAAGATAGTAATTGACCTTGATGAAGAAGAAAAGCCTGAAGAAGGGAATGATCCTGAGCCTGAGCCACATGTTGAGATGGACATAGAATCTGGACCTGAGGCGGAAGACTCTTCTGGAGATGAGGCTCCACCAAAGAATATCCGTAGAACTTATAGGGATTAGATTTAAATCCTTGTAACAACTTCCTTTATGTCAAGAAATAAAACTTTATCTTCTTTGTTAGAATTCGAAGTATGAAACTAATAAGAACCATACGTTTTGTCTAAAGGAAAATGGCCCACACAAGCCAAACCAACTTGATAAGAGATCTCCTCCAAGTGGTCCTAGACCTTGGTAGGCAAAACCCGAACCAGGCGCAACCCCTACCACTAGCTCCTAATGCTCCTCCAACCCATGCTTCAGTGGTCGAGCAATTTAGAAGACACAAGCCCCCTACCTTCAATGGAACAGCTGATCCACTTGCAGTCGAGGAGTGGCTTCACAAGTTGAAGAGAATATTCCAATTAATCGGGTGCACGGACGCCCGGAAGGTCCAGTGTCCTGAGTTTATGTTCTCCGGTGATGCAAGCTACTGGTGGGACTCGATGTCAAGGACAAGGACCCCTGAGCAACAAGCGAAATTGACTTTGGAGCTATTTAAAGAGGAAGTAATGAACAAGTACTTCCCACAGTCTTTGAGGGATCACAAAGAAAGTGAATTTCTCTAACTCAAGCAAAGGACTATGTCCCTGACTGAGTATGAAAGGATGTTTGACCAACTTTCAAGGTATGCTCCACATCTGGTGGATACGGAGGATAAGAAAGTTAGGATGTTTGAACAAGGGTTGAACCCAGATATAGGCATGCTACTTATGTCCCATCATTTCACCTTATACTGTGAAATGCTGGAAAGAGCTTATGCTATCTGGTACCAGAAGAGCGCCGAGCAATATAGTCAACTATTCAATCAATCGGGCAATTGCAGTATGGGTAAAGGGAAATGGAATGGCCAAGACAAGGGAAAGGGCAAGTGGGAGAACAAGAAAGCTAATGGCAGAGCCAATGCCAACAAGAGCATTGTGCCAGCTATAGAGCCATGTCCTAAGTGTGAAAAGACGGATCGTGGCATGTGTTTGCAAGGGAAGAATGTCTGTTTCAGATGTGGCAAGCCAGGGCATATTTTTGAGGATTGCCCCACATTTACCCCGAAGAAGGATGATAATAATGACCAAAACCAAAAAGGGAAAGCACGAGTTTTTGCAATGACTCAAAAAGATGCAGAGGAAAACTCGAACGTCATGGTAGGTACTTTATTGATAGTCAATACGCCTGCTTATGTATTGTTTGATTTAGGAGCCACACACTCCTTTGTATCGACAAATTTTATGGCTAAATCTAGTATTACCTGTGATAAGTCGGAAGGTACATTAGAGGTTAGCATTCCTTCAGGTAACCCTTTGAGTACTGATAGAATAGCCAAATCAGTAAGTATTGAAGTTGAGGGAAAACCAATGGAAGCAAAACTATACAAGATATAAATGAAGGATTTTGATGTAATACTAGGCATGGATTGGTAGGGTTGTAATTATGCCACCATCCGATGCAAGGAAAGGGAGGTATCATTTCAGAAACCAGGAAAGGAACCATTTTCGTTCCTTGGAATGAAGATGAAACCCCTTATTCGACTAGTATCAGCTTTACAAGCTGAGAAGGTTGAGAAAAGAAACATGTCAAGGATATTTAATAAACATCTCAGGAGGGAAACAGGAGACGATAAAGGTTGAAGACGTACCAATAGAACGAGGATTCGTAGATGTGTTTTCGAAAGATCTATCTGGTATTCCACCAGATAGGCAAGTGGAATTCACCATAGACCTAATTCTCGAAGTGGCACCAGTGTGAAAAGCCCCTTACCGAATGGCCCCCAAGGAACTACAAGAGTTAAAGAAGCAGTTGCAAGAACTCCTAGATATGGGCTTTATATGGCCAAGTATATCTCCATGGGTTGTGCCGGTGTTGTTCGTGAAGAAAAAAGATGGAAGCATGAGGATGTGCATCGATTATAGGGAGTTAAATCGATTAACTATCAAGAATAAGTACCCACTCCTGAGAATCGAGGATCTGTTAGATCAACTAAAAGGAGCTAGGGTATTTTCCAAGATCAACTTATGATCGGGATACAATCAATTGAAAGTAAAGTCAAAGGATATACCCAAGACAGCTTTCAGAACTTGTTATGGATACTACGAGTTTACAGTGATGCCGTTTGGGCTAACCAATGCACCTGCAGTGTTCATGGACCTGATGAATCGTGTATTTCATCAGTAATTAGATAAATTTGTCATAGTCTTCATTGATGACATTCTGATATATTCCAAGAGTAAGGAGCAACATGAAGAGCACCTAAGAATAGCATTAGAGGTATTACCCAAGGAGAAGCTGAATGCCAAATTCAAGAAGTGTGAGTTCTGGCTTGAACGAGTTGGATTTCTTGGACATATAGTTACTGCCCAAGGGATTGAGGTAGATCTAGCGAAAGTGGAAGCAGTAACCAACTGGAAAGCACCAACTAATGCTGGTGAGGTACGGAGCTTTCTAGGATTAGTAGGATATTATCGGAGATTCATAGAAGGATTCTCCAAAATAACTGGACCAATGATGCAGTTTACAAGGAAGGGAGTAAAATTTCAATGGACGGATAAATGCGAACAAAGTTTCCAAGAACTTAAACAGAGGTTGATATCAGTCCTATGAGAATTGGGATGTGTTATATACAATGATATTAGTCCTATGAGAATTGGGATGTGTCATATACAATACTTGAGGGTACGGAAAGGTTTGTTATATACAATGATGCATCCAAGCAAGGATTGGGATGTGTACTGATGCATAATGGAAAAGTGATAGCCTATGCATCAAGACAATTGAAGAAACATGAGCAGAACTACCCGATACATGATTTAGAACTTGCGGCGGTAGTACATGCCTTGAAGATATGACGACACTACTTGTATGGAGGGAAGTGCGATATCTACACAGATCACAAGAGTCTCAAATATTTATTCACACAGAAAGAATTGAATATACGACAAAGACGATGGTTGGAATTGGTGAATGATTATGATTGCACTATTCATTACCATCCAGGTAAGGCTAATGTTGTGGCCGACGCCTTAAGTAGAAAATCAATGGGACAGTTGGTGTCACTACCCACTTTTCAAATGGAGTTAGTCAAGGACTTGGAAAAGTTGTAGATTGAAGTGGTTACCATACCAGGACAAGTCACTGCTCATCTAGCAGTTTTGATAATTCGACCTACTCTTAGAGATCGATTTATAGAGATAAAAGGTAATGACCCATTCTTGTTGAAGATTAAGAATGAAATTGGTACTGATAAGAGAAAGGATTTTGGAATAGCTTCTGATCAGGCACTGATATTTAAGGGGAGAATTTGTGTGCCTAAGGATGAAGCCTTGAGAAATGAGATATTGAAAGAGGCCCATTCCATCCCGTACACCGCACATCCCGGTGGTACGAAAATGTATCGAGACCTTTGAGATACATTTTGGTGGAGAAATATGAAAAGTATAGGGTTGTACATGGAAAAGTGCATGGTATGTCAACAGGTTAAGGCAGAACACCAAAGATTGGCTGGATTGTTAAATCCACTGGACATACCCGAATGAAAATGGGAAAATATCACAATGGACTTCGTGGTTGGATTCAGGAAGTCAGTAAGAGGAAACAAAGTTGTATGGGTAATAGCGGATCGATTAACAAAGTCAACTCATTTTTTTCCAGTGAAAATGACATTCAGTTTAGACCAATTAGCACAATTGTACATGAAGGAGGTTGTGATATTATACGGTGTACCTGTGTCCATTATGTCTAATAGAGACCTAAGGTTCACATCCAAATTTTGGAAAAGTCTACAAGGAGCTATGGGAACGAAGTTGAACTTTAGTACAACATATCACCCTCAGTCCGATGGTCAATTTGAAAAGACCATCCAAACTTTGGGAGACATGCTGAGAGCATGTGTTTTGGATTTAGGGGGTAGATGGGAGTTATACAGATACAAGGAAGAAGGATTTAGAATTCAAAGTTGGAGAAAAAGTGTTTTTGAAAGTGGCACCGATGAAAGGTGTACTTAGGTTTGGCAAGAAAGGAAAGCTACGACCCCACTATATCAGACCATTTGAGATACTTGATAGGGTAAAAAATGTAGCCTATCGATTAGCTCTCCCACCTGAGTTATCGGCAGTGCACAATGTGTTCCATGTATCAATGATCAAGAAATACGTGCATGATCCTAATCATGTAGTGAACTATCAGTCCGTGGAAGTATAAAAGGACTTATCTTATAAAGAGGTACCAATTAGGATATTGGATCGAAAGGTGCATAAACTATGGAACAAAGAAATTCAATTGGTCAAAATACAATGGAATAATCATGAAATAGAAGAGGCCACTTGGGAAGGGGAAGAGGAAGCCAAAAACAAGTATCCAACACTATTTACCCAATCAGAAGGTAAATTTCGAGGACGAAATTTTAATTAAGGTGTGGGGGATGTAGAACCCCAAATAATTTTAAACACCTTAGTGGCACTAAGACATGAATATTGGATGGCTAAAGTATACTTTAGATTTTTAGTCTTATTTGAGACCCATTTACGACATAAAAAATGTTCGATTTGAAAAATGATATCTAAAAAGAAGTTGTAGCTCTTTGAGTTATCTTTCCAACGCACTTTGAATTACCTCAATCAGATATCGGGAGAAGAAGTTATGACAGAAATACTAAAAGCTATACAGTATCAACCGAAGTACTCGGAATATGAAAAGTCAAATTCCTACACGATTTTTTCTAGCACCTTCTTAAACTTATAACTTCCACATAACTGGCACCCGTATTAATGAGTATTAGGCCCTTCACTTGCCCTTAAGTTGTGAGATTTTCACCTATAAATAGGCCCCAATGCATACACATTTTTCACACCAAGGCAAAAGCTTCTAAGCATAAAAGAGAGAGTTTTCAAGTCTAGAAAAAAGAGAAAGGAGAGGGAGGAAAATTAGTCTTTCCTAGAAGTTTTGGTGCTATCAAGAAGTGTTTTCCAAGCATCAATTCTCAACGGAGTGTTTTTTTTTCTTTTGAAACATCAAAGAAGTGCATTTTTCAACAAGGTTCAAAGCATCAATCAAGGTAGGTAGAGGTGCAAAGTGTTAATTCGTGTTAAGTTATAAGTTTCTAGCAAATGAAGATTTATGTTAATGTTTGTATGTCTAATGGTACCTCCGGTACGGCATACACCTCATGTCTAATGGTACCTCTGGGTATGGCATGTACTTCCGATCGAGGCGTCGTGTTAAGTTATGACTCTACGTGTTTGGGATTCTATCGAAAATCCTACAATGAAAAGGTTTCTAAAGTTACAGCTTTGAAATGTATAGTTTGATTATGAATGCACCAACAATATCTATTGAGTTTTTTTAACTCATGGGTTTAACCCCTTTTCTACAGATTGATATGATTCTACCTTGGCCTAGATAATGGAAAAGATGGAGAGCGGTGCAATGAGCCCATGGAAAAAGCGAGAACAAGTTGTGTTTTCTTCAAATAAATTACGTTCCGTTATTTTTTTATTCAGTGTTTTATTTAAAGTATTCGAAAGGTTGTTGTTAAAATTATCATTGTAAAAAATTAAGCTTTCACTAAAATATATTCTCCTATGACTAAACCACCGGTTAGATAAGTAAAGTAAGTAGCGTTCTGTTTGAAATTTAAACTGTCCAATAGGGTAATACCACGTGGCAAACTGTAAACTGAAGTGTACACCATAGTGTACGTGTTGCAATGTTCTTACCGATTTATCTTCGCTATTCGTACACTGATTTTTGACACGTTGTTTGACATTTCAATTGTTGTCAAGTGTCAATTGGATGGCAAAACTGTTTAAAATTTAAACTATCCACAGGGTAATGACACGTGGCAAAGTGTAGACAAAAGTGTGCACCATAGTGTATATGTAGCAAGGTTCTCGCCGATTGAACTTTGAAATTTGTACACTAAATTTTGACACGTTGTTTGACACTTGCATTGTTGTCAAGTGTCAATTGGATGGAAAAACTGTTTGAAATTTAAACTATCCAACAGGGTAATGTCACGCGGCAAAGTGTAAACTAAAATGTACACCATTGTGTACATGTGGCAAGGTTCATACTGATTGAACTTTGATATTTGTACACTGATTTTCGACACGTTGTTTGACACTTGCATTGTTTTCAAGTGTCACTTGGATGGAAAAACTGTTTGAAATTTAAACTGTCCTACAGTGTAATGTCACGCGGCAAAGTGTAAACTAAAGTGTACATCATAGTGTGCATGTAGCAAGGTCCATACCGCTTGAACTTTACTATTTGTACACTGATTTTTGACACGTTGTTTGACACTTGCATTGTTGTCAAGTGTCAATTGGATAGGAAAACGGTTTAAAATTTAAACCGTCGAACAGGGTAATGTCATGTGGCAAAGTATAAACTAAAGTGTATACCATAATGTACATGTGGCAAGGTCCATACCTATTGAACTTTGCTCTTTGTACACTGATTTTTGACACATTGTTTGACACTTGCATTGTTGTTAGGTATTAATTGGATGGGAAAACTATTTGAAATTTAAACTGTCGAATAGAGTAATGTCACGTGGCAAAGTGTAAAAAAAAGTGTACACCATAGTCTACATGTAGCAAGGTTCTTACCGGTTGAACTTTGGAATTTGTACACTGATTTTTTACACGTTGTTTGACACTTACACTGTTGTCAAGAGTCAATTGGATGGGAAACTGCTTGAAATTTAAACTGTCCAAGAGGGTAATGACACGTGGAAAAGTATTAACTAAAGTGTACAGCATAGTTTACATGCCGCAAGGTTCTTACCGATTGAACTTCGCTATTTGTACACTGATTTTTGGCACATTGTTTGACACTTGCATTGTTGTCAAGTGTCAATTGGATGGAGAAACTGTTTGAAATTTAAAATGTCCAACAGGGCAATGTCACATGACAAATTGTAAACTAAAGTGTACAGCATAGTTTACGAGCCGCAAGGTTCTTACCGATTGAACTTTACTATTTGTACACTAATTTTTGACATGTCGTTTGACACTTGCATTGTTGTCAAGTGTCAATTGGATGGGAAAACTGTTTAAAATTTAAACTATCCAATAGGGTAATGTCATGTAGCAAAGTGCAAACTAAAGTGCACACCATAGTGTACATGTAGTATGGTCCATACCGATTGAACTTTGTTATTTGTAAACTGATTTTTGACACATTGTTTGACACTTGCATTGTTGTCTAGTGTCAATTGGATGGAAAAACTGTTTGAAATTTAAACTGTCCAACAGGGTAATGTCATGTGGCAAAGTGTAAACTAAAGTGTACACCATCGTGTACATGTAGCAAGGTCCATACCGATTGAACTTTGCTATTTGTACACTGATTTTCGACATGTTATTTGACACTTGCATTGTTGCCAAGTGTCAATTGGATGGGAAAACTGCTTGAAATTTAAACTGTCGAACAGGGTAATGTCACGTGATAAAGTTTAAACTAAAATGTACACCATAGTGTACATGTGGCAAGGTCTTACCTATTGAACTTTGTTATTTGTACACAGATTTTCAACACATTGTTTGACACTTGCATTATTGTTAGGTGTCAATTGGATGGGAAAACTACTTGAAATTTAAACTGCCCGATAGAGTAATGTCACGTGGCAAAGTGTAAACTAAAGTGTACACCATAGTGTACATGTAGCAAGGTTCTTGCCGATTGAACTTTGGAGTTTGTACACTAATTTTTAAAATGTTGTTTGACACTTGCACTGTTGTCAAGAGTCAATTGGATGGGAAAATTGTTTGAAATTTAAAATGTCCATGAGGGTAATGACATGTGGTAAAGTGTAAACTAAAGTGGTAAAGTGTAAACTAAAGTGTACAACATAGTTTACATGTCGCAAGGTTCTTACCCATTGATCTTTGCTATTTGTGCACTGATTTTTGACACGTTGTTTGATACTTGCACTGCTGTCAAGTGTCAATTGGATGGAAAAACTATTTGAAATTTAAATTGTCCAACAGGGTGATGTCATGTAATAAAGTGTAAGCTAAAGTGTACACCATAGTGTACATGTAGCAAGGTCCATACCGATTGAACTTTGCTATTTGTAAACTCATTTTTGACCCGTTGTTGACACTTGCATTGTCGTCAGGTGTCAATTTGATGGGAGAAATGTTTGAAATTTAAACTGTCCAACTGGGTAATGTCACGTGGCAAAGTGTAAACTAAAGTGTACACCATAGTGTACATGTAGCAAGCTTCTTATCGATTGAACTTTGCTATTTGCACATAGATTTTTGACACATTGTTTGACACTTGCATTGTTGTCATGAGTCAATTAGATGGGAAAACTATTTGAAATTTAAACTGTCTAAGAGGGTAATGTCACGTGGCAAAGTGTTAACTAAAGTGTACACCATAGTTTACATGTCATAAGGTTCTTATCGATTGATCTTTGCTATTTATACACTAATTTTTGACACGTTGTTTGACACTTGCATTGTTGTCAAGTGTCAACTGGAGGGGAAAACTATTTGAAATTTAAACTGTTCAACATGGTAATGTCACGTGGCAAAGTGTAAACTAAAGTGTACACCATAGTGTACATGCAGCAAGGTCCATACTGATTGAACTTTGCTATTTCCACACTGATTTTTGACACGTTGCTTGACACTTGTACTATTTTCAAGAGTCTATTGGATGGGAAAACTGTTCGAAATTTAAACTGTCCAAGAGGGTAATGACACGTGGTAAAGTGTAAATGAAAGTGTACACCATAATTTACATGTCTCAAGGTTCTTACCGATTGATCTTTGCTATTTGTAAACTGATTTTTAACACGTTGTTTGACACTTGTACTATTGTCAAGTGTCAATTGGATGGAAAAACTGTTTGAAATTTAAACTGTCCAACAGGGAAAATATTGCGTAGTAAAGTGTAAAGTAAAGTGTACATGTAGCAAGGTCCATACCGATTGAACTATGCTACATATAAACTGATTTTTGACACGTTGTTTGACACTTAAATTATTGTAAAGGGTCAACTAGATGGGACAACTATTTGAAATTTAAACTGTCTAATAGGGAAATGTTATGTGGCAAAGTGTAAACTAAAGTATACACCATAGTGTACATGTGGCAAGGTTCTTACCTATTGAACTTTGATATTTGTACACTGATTTTTAACACGTTGTTTGACACTTGCGTTGTTTTCATGAGTCAATTGGATGGAAAAACTATTTGAAATTTAAACTGTCCAAGAGGGTAATGGCACGTGGCAAAGTGTTAACTAAAGTATACACCATAGTATACGTGTAGCAAAGTTCTTATCGATTGAACTTTTGAATTTGTACACTGATTTTTGACACGTTGTTTGACACTTTCATTATTGTCAAGAGTCAATTGGATGGAAAAATTGTTTGAAATTTAAACTGTCCAACAGGGTAATGACACGTGGCAAAGTGTAAACTAAAGTGTACACCATAGTGTACATATAGCATGGTTCTTACCGATTGAACATTACTATTTGTATACTGATTTTTGACACATTGTTTGACACTTGCATTGTTGTCAAGAGTCAATTGGATGGGAGAACTATTTGAAATTTAAACTGTTCATGAGGGTAATGACATGTGGCAAAGTGTGAGCTAAAGTGTACACCATAGTTTACTTGTCGTAAGGTTCTTACCGATTGATCTTGGCTATTTGTACACTGATTTTTGACAGGTTTGACACTTGCATTGTTGCCAAGTGTCAATTGGATAGAGAAACCGTTTGAAATTTAAAATGTCCAACAGGGCAATGGCGCATGACAAATTGTAAACTAAAGTGTACACCATAGTATACATGTAACAAGGTTCTTACCGATTGAACTTTGGAATTTGCACACTGATTTTTGACACATTGTTTGACACTTGCACTGTTGTCAACAGTGAATTGGATGGGAAAATTGTTTGAAATTTAAAGTGTCCAAGAGGGTAATGACATGTGGCAAAGTGTAAACTAAAGTGTACACCATAGTTTACATGTCGTAAGGTTCTTACCGATTAATCTTTGCTATTTGTATACTGATTTTTGACACGTTATTTGACATTTGCACTGTTGTCAAGAGTCAATTGGATGGAAAAACTATTTAAAATTTAAACTGTCCAAGAGGGTAACAACACGTGGCAAAGTGTTAACTAAAGCGTACACCATAGTGTACGTGTAGCAAGGTTCTTACCGATTGAAATTTGGAATTTGTACACTGATTTTTGACACGTTGTTTGACACTTGCATTGTTGTCAAGTCTCAATTGGATGGAGAAATTGTTTAAAATTTAAAATGTCCAACAGGGCAATGCCACATGACAAATTGTAAACTAAAGTGTACAGCATAGTGTACATGTAGCAAGGTTCTTACCGATTGAACTTTGAAATTTTTACCCTAAATTTTGACACGTTGTTTGACACTTGCATTGTTTTCAAGAGTCAATTGGATGGGAAAACTGTTTGAAATTTAAACTGTCCAAGAGTGTAATGACACGTGGTAAAGTGTAAACGAAAGTGTAAACCATAGTTTACATGTCGCAAGGTTCTTACTAATTGATCTTTGCTATTTGTACCCTGATTTTTGACAGTTGTTTGACGCTTGTATTATCATTTAGTGTCAATTGGATGGGAAACTGTTTGAAATTTAAACTGTCCAACAGGGAAATGTCACGTGATCAAGTGTTGACTAAAGTGTACACCATAGTGTACATGTAGCAAGGTTCATACCGATTGAACTTTGCTATTCGTACACTGATTTTTGACACATTCTTTGACACTTGAATTGTTGTCAAATGTCAATTGGATGGGAAAACTGTTTGAAATTTAAACTGTTCAATAGGGTAATGACATGTGGCAAAGTCTAGACTAAAGTGTACACCATATTTTACATGTTGTAAGGTTCTTACCGATTGAACTTTGACATTGGTACACTGATTTTCAACACGTTGTTTGACACTTGTATTGTTGTCAAGTGTCAATTAGATGGGAAAACTATTTGAAATTTAAATTGTCCAACAGGGTAATGTCACGTGGCAAAGTGTAAACTAAAATGTACACCATAGTGTACACGTAGCAAGGTTCTTGTCGATTGATGTTTGCTATTTTTACAGTGATTTTTAACACGTTGTTTGACACTTGCATTGATGTCAAGTGTCAGTTGGATGGGAAAACTGTTTAAAATTTAAACTATCCAACAGGGTAATGTTGTAACGCCCCGACCCCTAGTGGACCAGAACGCTACTTACTTTACTTAGCTTAACCGGTGGTTTAGTAACAAGTGTATACGTTTTAGCGGAAGCTTACATCTTCGGACAATAATTTAAATAATAATACTTCAAATATTTTAAACAAAAATACTGAATCATTTTTCAAAACAACAAAATGTAATTTATTTGAAGAAAACATAACTTGTTCTCGCATTCTGCGTTATTCAAAACTTTAAAGAAATAACATTGGAAAACATTTCATAAAAATAAATCCAAATCACTTATTCATCGGATTTCCATGGGCTCGTTGCATTGCTCTCCATCTTCTCCTCCATCCATGCCCGAGGTAGAATTCCTTCAATCTGTAGAGATGTGATTAAACCCGTGAGTTGAAAAACTCAATAGGTGTACTAGGTGCATTCGTGATCAAGCTATACATTTCAAAACATTAACTTTATAACTTTTCTTACATGCCGTACCCGGAGGCACCATTTGACATGAAGGGATATGCCGTACCCGAGGGCACCATTTGACATACGAACATTTCTTCAACATAGAGGGGTATGTTGTACCAGAGTACCATTTGACATACAAACATTAACATAGAGGGATATGTCGTACCGGAGTACCATTTGACATACAAACATTAGCATGAATCGAAACTTATAACTTAACACGATTAAACACATTGCACCTCTAACTACTTTTATTGATGCTTTTGAAACTTTGAAAACTTGGATTGAAAACTTCGATAAAACTTGGACGTTGAAAGAAATGCACTCCTTGGATGTTTAAAAACCGTTGAGAATTGATGCTTGAAGACACTCCTTGATAGCACCCAAAACTTCTGTGAAAAATGCTTGAAAACACTTCTTAAACTTCTAGAAAAAATAGTTTTCCTCCCTCTCTTTTCTCTCTTGGAAACTCTTTCTTTTGTATTTAAAAGCTCTTGCTTTTGGTGTGAGAAAAATGAGTGAAATGAGGTCTCTATTTATAGGTAAATATCCCATAACTTAAAGCAAATGAAAGGTCAAATTTCATTTAAGAGAGAAAACATGGGTGCTATTTAAGTTTGAGGTTAAATGCTTCAATTTAGTGAGGTTTCTATTGCCAAAAACGTGGGTGGCCCTTTGAAAAAATAATTGATGAAATTAAATAGTTAAATTCTAGAGAAAAACGAGAATTTTCATTTCAGGCAGTTTCGGTCGACTGGTTGTAGTCCGGTTGACACTACATAGCTTTCAATGTTTCGATCAAAACTTCCTCTCCCGATTTTTGATTGAGGTAATTCAAAGTGCGTTGGAAAGCTAACTCAAAGAGCTACAACTTTTATTTACATATTATTTTCCAAATCGAATGTTTCCTATGTCGAAAATGGGTCTCAAATGAGACTAAAAATTTAAATTATACTTTAGTCATCCAATATTCATGTCTTAGTGCCATTAAGGTGTATAGAATTATTTGGGGTTTTACAAATGTCACGTGGTAAAGTGTAAACTAAAGTGTGTACCATAGTATACATGTAGCAAGGTTCTTGCCGATTGAACTTTGAAATTTGTACACTGATTTTTGACATGTTCTTTGAAACTTGCATTGTTTTCAAGTGTCAATTGGATGGAAAAATTGTTTGAAATTTAAACTGTCCAACAGGGTAATGTCACGTGGCAAAGTGTAAACTAAAGTGTACACCATGGTGTACTTGTAGCAAGGTCCTTATCGATTAAACTTTGATATTTGTACATTGATTTTCAACACGTTGTTTGACACTTGCATTGTTGCCAAGTGTCAATTGGATGGAAATTGTTAGAAATTTAAACTGTCCAATAGGGTAATGTCACTTGACAAAGTGTAAACTAAAGTGTACACCATAGTGTACATGTACCAAGGTTCTTACCGATTGAACTTTGCTATTTGTACACTGAATTTTGACATGTTGTTTAACACTTGCATTGTTGTCAATAGTCAATTGGATGGGAAAAATAGTCAAAATTTAAACTGTCCAAGAGCGTAATGACACTTGGCGAAGTTCGAACTAAAGTGTACCTAACAGTTTACATGTCACAAGGTTCTTGTCGATTGATCTTTGCTATTTGTACACTGATTTTTGACACGTTATTTGACACTTGCATTGTTGTCAAGGGCCAATTGGATGAGAAAACTGTTTTAAATTTAAATTGTCCAACAGTGCAATGTCATGTGGCAAACTGTAAACTAAAGCGTACACGATAGTGTACATGTAGCAAGGTTTATACCGATTGAACTTTGCTATTTGTAAACTGATTTTTGACACGTTGTTTGACACTTGCAGCGTTGTCAAATGGGAAAATTGTTTGAAATTTAAACTGTGCAACAGGGTAATGTCACGCGGTAAAGTGTAAACTAAAGTGTACACCATATTGTACATGCAACAAGGTCCTTACTTATTGAACTTTACTATTTGTACACTGATTTTTGACATATTGTTTGACACTTGCGTCATTGTCAGGTGTCAATTGGATGGGAAAACTCTTTAAAATTTAAACTATCCAATAGAGTAATGTCACGTGACAAAGTGTAAACTAAAGTGTACATTATAGTGTACATGGAGCAAAGTTCTTAACGATTGAAATTTGCTATTTGTACACTAATTTTTGACACGTTGTTCGACACTTGCATTGTTGTCAAGAGTAAATTGGATGGAAAAACTTCTAGAAATTTAAACTGTCCGAGAGGGTAATGTCACGTGGCAAAGTGTACACTAAAGTTTACACCAAAGTTGACATGTAGAAAGGTCCTTACCGATTGAACTTGGCTATTTTTAAACTGATTTTGACACGTTGTTTAACACTTGTATTGTTGTTGAGTGTCAATTCGATGGAAAAATTGTTCGAAATTTAAACTGTCCAGCAGGGTAATGTCATGTGGCAAAGTGTAAACTAAAGTGCACGCCATAGTGTACATGTAGCATGGTTCTTACGGATTGAACTTTGCTATTTGTACACCGATTGTTCACACATTGTTCGACACTTGAATTGTTGTCAAGTGTAAAATGGATGGGAAAACTGTTTTAAATTTAAACAATCCAATAGGGTAATATCTCGTGGTAAACTTTAAACGGAAGTGTGCATCATATTGTGTGTGTCACAATATTCTTACAAATTGATATTTGCTATTTGTACACTGATTTTTGACACGTTTTTTGATACTTGAATTGTTGCCAAGTGTCAATTGGATAGGAAAATTGTTTGAAATTTAAACTGTCCAACAGGGTAATGTCACGTGGCAAAGTGTAAACTAAAGTGTACACAATAGTTTATACGTAGAAAGGTTCTTACCGATTGATCTTTACTATTTGTACACTGATTTTTGACACGTTGTTTGACACTTGCATTGTTGTAAAGTGTCAATTAGATGGAAAAACTATTTAAAATTTAAACTTTCCAACATGGTAATGTCACGTGGCAAAGAGTAAACAAAAGTGTACGCCATACTATACATGTCGCAAGTTCCTTACCGATTGAACTTCGATATTGGTAAATTGATTTTTGTCACGTTGTTTGACACTTGCATTGTTGTCAAGTGTCATTTGGATGGGAAAACTGTTTGAAATTTAAACTGTCCAATAGGGTAATGTCACGTGGCAATGTGTAAACTAAAGTGTACACCATAGTGTACATGTAGCAAGGATCTTATCGATTGAACTTTGCTATTTGTACACTGATTTTTGACTCGTTGTTTGACACTTGCATTGTTGTCAAGAGTCAATTGGATGGGAAAGCTATTAGAAATTTAAACTGTCCAACATAGTAATGTGGCATGGCAAAGAGTAAACTAAAGTGTACACCATCATTTACATGTCACGAGGTTCTTGTCGATTGATCTTTGCTATTTGTACACTGATTTTTGACATGTTTTTTGACACTTGCATTGTTGTCAAGTGTCAATTGGATGGTAAAACAATTTGAAATTTAAACTGTCCAACAGGGTAATGTCACGTGACAAAGTGCAAACTAAAGTGTACACAATAGTTTACACGTAGAAAGGTTCTTACCGATTGATCTTTACTATTTGTACACTGATTTTGACACGTTGTTTGACACTTGTATTGTTGTAAAGTGTCAATTAGATGGGAAAACTCTTTGAAATTTAAACTTTCCAACATGGTAATGTCACGTGGCAAAGAGTAAACTAAAGTGTACACTATACTATACATGTCGCAAGTCCCTTACCGATTGAACTTCGATATTTGTACATTGATTTTCGTCACGTTGTTTGACACTTGCATTGTTGTCAAGTGTCATTTAGATGGGAAAACTGTTAGAAATTTAAACTGTCCAAGAGGATAATGTCACATGGCAATGTGTAAACTAAATTGTACAACATAGTGTACATGTAGCAAGGCTCTTACGGATTCAACTTTCCTATTTGTACACTGATTTTTGACATACTGTTTGACACTTGCATTGTTGTCAAGAGTCAATTGGATGGGAAAACTCTTAGAAATTTAAACTGTCCAACATGGTAATGTCACGTGACAAAGAGTAAACTAAAGTGTACACCATAGTATACATGTGGGAAGGTTCTAATCGATTGATCTTTGATATTTGTACACTGATTTTTGACACGTTGTTTGACACTTGCATTGTTGTCAAGTGTCATTTGGATGGAAAAACTGTTGGAAATTTAAACTATCGAACACGGTAATATCATGTGGCAAAGTGTAAACTAAAGTGTACATGTAGCAAGGATCTTATCGATTGAACTTTGCTATTTGTACACTGATTTTTGATACGTTGTTTAACACTTGTATTGTTGTCAAGAGTCAATTGGATGGGAAAACTATTAGAAATTTAAACTGTCGAACATAGTAATGTGACATGGCAAAGAGTAAACTAAAGTGTACACCACCGTTTACATGTCACAAGGTTCTTACCGATTGATCTTTGCTATTTGTACACTGATTTTTGACACGTTTTTTGACACTTGCATTGTTATCAAGTCTCAATTGGATGGGAAAACTATTTGAAATTTAAACTGTCCTATGAGATAATGTCACACGGAAAACTGTAAACTGAAGTGCACACCATAGTTTACTTGTCGCAATGTTCTTATGGAATGAACTTTAGTATTTGTACACTGATTTTTGACACGTTGTTTGACACTTGAATTGTTGCCAAAGGTCAATTGGATTGGAAAACTGTTTGAAATATATATTGTCCAACAGGGTAATGACACGTGGCAAAGTGTATACTAAAGTGTACACCATAGTGTACATGTAGCAACGTTCTTACCAATTGAACTTTGCTATTTGTACACTAATTTTTGACACGTTTTTTAACACTTGAATTGTTGTCAAGAGTCAATTGGATGGGAAAACTATTCAAAATTTAAACTGTCTGACAAGATAATGTCACATTGCAAACTATAAACCGAAGTGCACACCATAGTGTACTTGTCGCAAAGTTCTTACCGATTGAACTTTGCGATTTGTACACCAATTTTGACACGTTGTTTGACACTTGAATTGTTTCCAAGTGTCAATTGGATGGCAAAATAGTTTGAATTTTAAACTACCCAACAGGGTAATGTCACATGGCAAAGTGTAAACTAAAGTGTACACAACAGTTTACATGTCGCAAGGTTCTTACCGATTGATCTTTGATATTTGTACGCTGATTTTTGACACGTTGTTTGACACTTGCATTGTTGTCAAGTGTCAATTGGATGGGAAAACTGTTTGAAATTTAAACTATCCAATAGGGTAATTTCACGTGGCAAACTATAAACTGAAGTGCACACCATAGTGTACGTGTCGCAATGTTCTTTCCGATTGATCTTTGCTATTTGTACATAGATTTTTGACAAGTTGTTTGACCCTTGAATTGTTGCCAAGTATCATTTGGATGGGAAAACTATTTGAAATTTAAACTGTCCAACAGGGTAATGTCACGTGGGAAAGTGTAAACTAAAGCATACACCATAGTGTACGTGTAGCAAGGTCTTTACCGATTGAACTTTGCTATTTGTAAACTAATTTTTGACACGTTGTTTGACACTTGAATTGTTGTCAAGTGTCAATTGGATGGGAAAAGTGTTTGAAATATAAACTACGCAACAAGGTAATGTCACTTGGCAAAGTGTAAATTAAAGTGTACACCATAGTGTATATGTAGTAAGGTTCTTACCGATTGAACTTTGCTATTTGTAAATAGATTTTTGACATATTGTTTGACGCTTGCATTATTTTCAAGAGACAAATGATTGGGAAGACCGATTGAAATTTAAACTGCTCAAGAGGGTAATGACATGTGGTAAAGTGTAAACTAAATTGTACACCATAGTTTACATGTCGCAAGGTTCTTACCAATTGATATTCGTTATTTGTACACTAATTTTTGACACGTTATTTGATAGTTGTATTGTTGTTAAGTGTCAATTGGATGGAAAAACTGTTTGAGATATAAACTGTCCAACAGTGTAATGTCACGTGGCAAATTGTAAACTAAAGTGTACACCATAGTGTACATGTAGCAAGTGTACATGTTGCAAGGTTCATACCGATTCAACATTGCTATTTGTACACTTATATTTTGGCACGTTGTTTGACACTTGCATTGTTGTCAAGTGTGAATTGGATGGAAAAACTGTTTGAAATTTAAACTGTCCAACAGGGTAATGTCACGTGGCAAATTATAAATTGAAGTGTGTACACCACAGTGCACATGCAGCAAGGTTCTTACTAATTGAACTTTGCTATTGTACACTAATTTTTTACACGTTGCCTAACACTTGCATTGCTGTCAAGTGTTAATTGGATGGGAAAAGTGTTTGAAATTTAAACTGTCCAATAGGGTAATGTAGCGTGGAAAAGTGTAAACTAATGTGTACACCATAGTGTACATGTCGCAAGGTTCTTACCGATTGAACTTTGCTATTTGTACACTGATTTTTAACAGGTTGTTTGATACTTGCATTGTTGTCAAATGTCAATTGGATGGGAAAACTATTTTAAATTTAAACTATCCAACAAGGTAATGTCATGTGGCAAAGTGTAAACTAAAGTATGTACACCATATTGAACATGTAGAAAGGTTCTTACAGATTGAACTTTGCTATTGTACACTATTTTTGGACACGGTTTTTGACAGTTGTATTGTTGTTAAGTGTCAATTGGATAGGAAAAGTACTTGTAATTTAAACTATCCAGCAGGGTATAGTCATGTGGCAAAGTGTGTACACCGTAGTGTACATGTAGCAAGGTTCTTACAGATGAACATCGGTATTTGTAAACTGATTTTTGACATGTTATTTGACACTTGCATTGTTGTCAAGTGTCAATTGAAAGGGAAAACTATTTGAAATTTAAACTATCCAATAGGGCAATGTCACGTGGGAAAGTGTTTACTAAAGTGTACACCATAGTTTACATGTAGCAAGGTTCTTACCGATTGAACTTTGCTATTTGTACACTAATTTTTGACACGTTGTTTGACACTTGCACAGTTGTCAAGTGTCAATTGGATTGGAAAACTGTTTGAAATTTAAATTGTCCAATAGAATAAGTCACGCGGCAGATTGTAAACTTAAGTGTACACTATAGTGAACAAGTAGCAAGGTTCTTGCTGACACTTATATTGTTATCAAGTGTCAATTGGATGGGGAAACTATTTGAAATTTAAACTGTCCAAGAGGGTAATGTCACGTGGCAAAGGGTAAACAAAAGTGTACATAATAGTGTACATGTAGGAAGGTCCTTATCGATTGAACTTTACAATTTGTACATTGATTTTCGATACGTTGTCTGACACTTCTCTTGTTGTCAAGTGTCAATTGGATGGGAAAATTGTTTGATACACGTACCAAGGTTCTTACCGATTGAACTTTGCTATTTGTACACTGATTTTTGACACGTTGTTTAACACTTGCATTGTTGTCAAGTATCAATTGGATGAGGAAACTGTTGGAAATTTAAACTGTCCAACAAGGCAATGTCACGTGGTAAAGTGTAAACTAAAGTGTACATGTATCAAAGTACAAACAGATTGAACTTTGCTATTTGTACACTGAGTTTTGACACGTTGTTTGACACTTGCATTATTGTCAAATGTCAATTGGATAGGAAAACTGTTTGAAGTTTAAACTGTCCAATAGGGTAATGTCACAGGGCAAAGTGTAAACTAAAGTGTACACACAATAGTGAACATGTAGCAAGGTTCGTATAGATTGAACTTTGCTGTTTGTACACTGATTTTTGACATGTTGTTTGATACTTGCATTGTTGTCAAGTGTCAATTGGATGGGAAAATTGTTGGAAATTTAAACTGTCGAGCAAGGTTATGTCACGTGATAAAGTGTAAACTAAAGTGCACATATGGCAAGGTTCATACCGATTCAACTTTGCTATTTGTACATTGATTTTTGGCACGTTGTTTTACAATTGAATTGCTGTCAAGTGTCAATTAGATAGGAAAACTATTTGAAATTTAAACTATCCAGCGGGGTATTGTCATGTGGCAAAGTGTAAACCAAAGTTTGTTCACCGTAGTGCACATGTTGCAAGGTTCTTACCGATGAACATTGTTATTTGTAAACTGATTTTTGACATGTTGTTTGACACTTGTATTATTGTCAAGTGTCAATTGGATGAGAAAACTATTTGAAATTTAAACTGTCCAACAGGGCATTGTCTCGTTGGAAAGTGTTATCTAAAGTGTACACCATAGTGTACATGTAGCAAAGTTCTTACCGATTGAACTTTGCTATTTGTACACTAATTTTTGACACGTTCTTTGACACTAGCACTATTGTTAAGTGTCAATTGGATTCGAAAACTGTTTGAAATTTAAATTGTCCAGGAGGGTAATGTCACGTGGCAAAGTGTAAACTTAAATGTACACGATAGTGTACAAGTATTGAGGTCCTTACAGACACTTGCATTGTTGTCAAGTGTCAATTGGATGGGAAAAGTGTTCGAAATTTACATTGTCCAGCAAGGTAATGTCACGCGGCAAAGGGTAAACTAAAGTGCACACCATAGTGTACATGTTGGAAGGTCCTTACCGATTGAATTGTGCTATATGTACACTGATTTTTGACACGTTGTTTGACACTTGTATTGTTGTCAAGTGTTAATTGGATAAAAAAACTGTTTAAAATTTAAACTGTCCAATAGGGTAATGGCACGTGGCAAAGTGTAAACTAAAGTTTACACCATAGTGTACATGTCGCAAAGTTCTTACCGATTGAACTTTGCTATTGCACTTGATTTTTGACACATTGTTTGACACTTGCATTGTTGTCAAGTGTCAATTGGATAGGAAAATTGTTTGAAATTTAAACTATTTAGCTGGGTATTGTCATGTGGCAGATTGTAAATTAAAGTGCGTACACCGTAGTGTACATGTAACAAGGTTCTTACCGATGAATATTGCTATTTGTACACTGATTTTTAACTTGTTGTTTGACACTTGCTTTGTTGTCAAGTGTCAATTGGATGGGAAAACTGTTTGAAATTTAAACTGTCCAACAGGGCAATGTCACGCGTCAAAGTTTAAACTAAAAAGTGTACACCATAGTGTACATGTAGTAAGGTTCTTACCGATTGAACTTTGCTATTTGTACACTGATTTTTGACACGTTGTTTGACGCTTGCACTGTTGTCATGCGTCAATTGGATTGGAAAGCTGTTTGAAATTTAAACTGTCCAACAGGGTAATGTCACATGGCAAAATGTAAACTAAAGTGTACATCATAGTGTACAAGTAGCAAAGTCCTTACCGACACTTGCATTGTTGTCCAGTGTTGATTGGATGGGAAAACTGTTTGAAATTTAAACTGTCTAACATGGTAATGTCACGCGGCAAAGTGTAAACTAGAGTGTACACCGTAGTGTACATGTAGGAAGGTCCTTATCAATTGAACTTTACTATTTGTACACTAATTTTCAACACGTTGTTTGACACTTCTATTGCTGTCAAGTGTCAATTGGATGTGAAAACTGCTTGAAATTTAATCTGTCCAGTAGGATAGTGTCACGTGGTAAAGTGTTAATTAAAGTGTACACCATAGTGTACATGTCGCAAGGTTCTTACCGATTGAACTTTGCTATTTGTAAACTGATTTTTGACATGTTGTTTTACACTTGCATTTCTGTCAAGTGTCAATTGGATGGAAAATTTGTTTGAAATTAAAACTGTCCAATAGGGTAATGACACGTGGCGAAGTGTAAACTAAAGTGTACACCATTGTGTACATGTCGCAAGGTTCTTACCAATTTAACTTTGCTATTTGTACACTTATTTTTGACAAGTTGATTGACACTTGCGTTGTTGTCAATTGTCCGATGGATGGGAAAACCGTTTAAAATTTAAAGTGTCCAATAGGGTAATGTCATGTGGTAAAGTGTAAACTAAAGTGTACACTGTAGTATACATGTGGCAAGGTTCTTACCGATTGAACTTTGCTCTTTGTACACTGATTTTTGACACGTTGTTTGACGCCTGCATTATTGTCAAGCGTCAATTGGATGAGAAAACTGTTCAAAATTTAAGCTGTCCAACAGGGTAATGTCACGTGGTAAAGTGGTAACTAAAGTGTACATGTAGCAAGGTTCTTACCGATGAACATTCCTATTTGTACACTGATTTTTGACTTGTTGTTTGACACTTGCTTTGTTGTCGAGTGTCAATTGGATGGGGAAAACTATTTGAAATTTAAACTGTCCAATAGGACAATGTCACGTGGCAAAGTGTAAACTAAAAAGTGTACACCATAGTGTACATGTAGCAAGGTTCTTACCGATTGAACTTTCCTATTTGTACAATGATTTTTGATACGTTGTTTGACACTTGCACTGTTGTCATGCATCAATTGGATTGGAAAACTGTTTGAAATTTAAACCATCCAACAAGATAATGTCACGTGGCAAAGTGTAAACTAAAGTGTGCATCATAGTGTACAAGTAGCAAGGTCCTTACCAACACTTGCATTGTTGTTAAGTGTCGATTGGATAGGAAAACTGTTTGAAATTTAAACTGTCCAACATGATAATGTCATGTGGCAAAGTGTAAACTAGAGTGTACACCGTAGCATACTTGTAGGAAGTTCCTTACCGACTGAACTTTACTATTTGTACACTGATTTTCGACATGTTGTTTGACACTTCTATTGTTGTCAAGTGTCAATCGGATGTGAAAACTGTTTGAAATTTAATCTGTCCAATAGGGTAATGTCACGTGGCAAAGTGTTAATTAAAGTGTACACCATAGTTTACATGTAGCAATGTAACTCCTCGACCCCTAGTGGACCGGAACGCTACTTACTTTACTTAGCTTAGTTGTTGGTTTAGTAACAAGTGCATACGTTTTAGCGGAAGCTTACATCTTCGCATAAAAATTTAAATAACAATACTTCAAATACTTTAAACAAAAACATTGAATCATTTTTCAAAACAACAAAATGTAATTTATTTGAAGAAAACATAACTTGTTCTCGCATTTTGCGTTATTCAAAACTTTAAAGAAATAGCATTGGAAAACATTTCTTAAAAATAAATCCGAATCACTTATTCACCGGATTTCCATGGGCTCGTTGCATCACTCTCCATCTTCTTCTCCATCCATGCTCGAGGTAGAATTCCTTCAATCTGTAGAGATTGGATTAAACCCGTGAGTTGAAAAACTCAATAGGTGTCATAGGTGCATTCGTGATCAAGCTATATATTTCAAAATATTAACTTTATAACTTTTCATACATGCCATACCCGGAGGCACCATTTGACATGAAGGGGTATGCCGTACCCGAAGGCACCATTTGACATACGAACATTTCTTCAACATAGAGGGGTATGCCTTACGAGAGTACCATTTGACATACAACCATTAACATGAGGGATATGCCGTACCGGAGTACCATTTGACATACAAACATTATCATGAATCGAACTTATAACTTAACATAATTAAACACATTGCACCTCTACCTACTTTGATTGATACTTTTGAAACTTTGAAAACTTGGATTGAAAACTTCGATGAAACTTGGACGTTGAAAGAAATGCACTCCTTGGATGTTTGAAAATCGTTGAGAATTGTTGCTCGGAAACACTTCTTGAACATCTAGGAAAAATAGTTTTCCTCCCTCTCTTTTTCTCTCTTGGAAACTTTTTCTTTAGCATGTAAAAGCTCTTGCTTTTGGTGTGAGAAAAATGAGTGAAATGAGGTCTCTATTTATAGGTAAATATCCCATAACTTAAAGCAAATGAAGGGTCAAATTTCATTTAAGAGAGAAAACATGGGTGTCATTTAAGTTTGAAGTTAAATGCTTCAATTTAGTGGGGTTTTTATTGCCAAAAATGTGGGTGGCCATTTGAGAAAATAATTGATGAAAATAAATATTTAAATTCGAGAGAAAAACGAGAATTTTCATTTCAGGCAGTTTCGATCGATCGGTTGTAGTCCGTTGACACTGCACAGCCTTCAGTGTTTCTATCATAACTTCTTCTCCCAATATCCAATTAAGGTAATTCAAAGTGCGTTGCAAAGAAAAGTTAAAGAGCTACAACTTTTATTTAGATATCATTTTCCAAATCGAATGTTTCCTATGTCGAAAATGGGTCTCAAATGAGACTAAAAATCTGAAGTATACTTTAGTCATCCAATATTCATGTCTTAGTGCCACTAAGGTGTCTAGAATCATTTGGGGTTCTACATCCCCCATACCTTAATTAAAATTTTGTCCTCGAAATTTACCTTCTGATTGGCGAATAGTGTTGGATACTTGTCTTTGGGTTCTTCTTCTTTTTCCCAAGTGGCTTCTTCTATGCCGTGATGATTCCATTGTATCTTAACCAGCTGAATCTCTTTATTCCTTAGTTTATGCACTTTTCGATCCAATATCTTGATCGGTAGTTCCTCGTACGATAAATCTTTCTATACCTCCAAGGTTTGATAACTCACTACATGATTAGGATCATGTACATACTTCTTTATCATTAATTTATGGAACACATTGTGCACTGCTAATAATTCAGGTGGCAAAGCTAGTTGGTAAGCCACACTTTCAACTCTATCAAGTATCTCGAGAGGTCCGATATACTGGGGCTGTAGCTTGCCTTTCTTTCCAAATCTAAGTACACCTTTCATCGGTGCTACTTTCAGAAACACTTTATCTCCAACTTGGAATTCTAAATCTTTGCTCCTTGTATTTGCATAGCTCTTTTGTCGATCTTGTGCTACCTTTATTCTTGCACGGATCTTATCGATTACCTCGACCGTCCTTTCAACTATTTATGGTCCCAAAACTCTCCTCTCTGACTTCATCCCAATAAATAGGGGATCTACATCTTCTATCGTAGAGAGCTTCATATGGTGTCATTCCAATAGTTGCTTGGAAACTATTATTATAAGTGAACTCTAGTAGAGGTAAGTATGACTCCCAATTACCTCCTAGATCCAAAACAAGTGTTCTCAACATGTCTTCCAAAGTTTGGATGGTCCTTTCAGACTGACCATCGGACTGAGGGTGATATGTTGTACTAAAGTTCAGCTTCGTTCCCATAGCTCCTTGTAGACTTTTCCAAAATTTGGACGTGAACCTTGGGTCTCTGTCAAACACAATGGATACAGGTACACCGTGTAATCTCACAACCTCTTTAATGTACAACTGTGCCAATTGGTCTAAACTGAATGTCATTTTCACTGGAAGAAAATGAGCTGACTTCATTAGTCGATCCACTACTACCCATATAGCATTATTTCCTCTTCCTGACTTCGAGAATCCAACCACAAAGTCCATCGTGATATTTTCCCATTTCCATTCAGGTATATCTAGTGGATTTAACAATCCAGCTAGTTTTTGGTGTTTTGCCTTAACCTGTTGACATACCATGCACTTCTGCACATACAGTCCTATACTTCTTTTCATATTTCTCCACCAAAATGTATCTCAAAGATCTTGATACATTTTCGTACCACCGGGATGTGCGATGTAGGGGTGGAATGAGCTTCTTTCAATATCTCGTTTCTCAAGGCTTCATCCTTAGGCACACAAATTCTTGCTCTAAATATTAGTGCCTGATCCTCAACTATTCCAAAGTCCTTTTTCTTATCAGTACCAACTTCATTCTTAATCTTCTACAAAAATGAGTCTTTACTTTGTGCTTCTATAATTCGATCTCTAAGAGTAGGTCGAATTATTAAAGCTTCTAGACGAGGAGTGACTTGTCCTGGTGTGGTAACCACTTCGATCGCAACTTTTCCAAGTCCTTGACTAACTCCACTTGAGAGGTGGGTAGTGACGTCAATTGTCCCATTGATTTTCTACTTAGAGCGTCGGCCACAACATTAGCCTTACCCGGATGGTAGTGAATAGTGCAGTCGTAATCGTTCACCAATTCCAACCATCGTCTTTGTTACATATTCAATTCCTTATGTGTGAAGAAATACTTGAGACTTTTGTGATCTATGTAGTTATCACACTTCCGTCCATACAAGTAGTGTCGCCATATCTTCAAAGCGTGTACTACCGCTGCAAGTTCTAAATCATGCGTCGGGTAGTTCTGCTCATGTTTCTTCAATTGCCTTGAAGCATAGGCTATCACTTTTCCATTCTGCGGTAGTACACATCCCAATCCTTGCTTTGATGTGTTGCTGTATATAACAAACCCTTCCGTACCTTCAGGTATTGTTAATACAGGTGCTGATATCAACTTCTGCTTAAGTTCTTGGAAACTTTGTTCGCATTTTTCCGTCCATTGGAATTTTACTCCCTTCCTTGTAAGCTGCGCCATTGGTCCAGCTATTTTGGAGAATCCTTCTATGAATCTCCTATAATATCCAGCCAATCCTAGAAAAATCCGTACTTCGCTAGCATTTGTTGGTCTTTTCCAGTTGGTTACTGCTTCTACTTTTGCTGGATCTACTTCAATCCCTTGGCCAGTAACTACATGTCCAAGAAATCCAACTCGTTCAAGCCAAAACTCGCACTTCTTGAATTTGGCATACAGCTTCTCCTTGCATAATACCTCTAAGGCTATTCTCAAGTGCTCTTCATGGTGCTCCTTACTCTTGGAATATATCAGCATGTCATCGATGAAGACTATGACAAACTTATCCAAGTATTGATGAAACACTCAATTCATCGGGTCCATGAACATTGCAGGTGCATTGGTTAGCCCAAACAGCATCACCGTAAACTCGTAGTGTCTGTATCGAGTTCTAAAAGCTATCTTAGGTATATCCTTTGTCTCTACTTTCAGTTGGTGGTATCCCGATCGTAAGTCGATCTTGGAAAATACCTTAGCTCCTTTCATTGATCTAACAGATCCTCGATCCTCGAGAGTGGGTACTTATTCTTGATGGTTAATCGAGTTATCTCCCTATAATCGATGCACATCCTCATGCTTTCATCTTTCTTCTTTACAAACAACACAGACGCACCCCATGGAGATACGCTTGGTCGTATGAAGCCCATATCTAGGAGTTCTTGCAACTGCTTCTTTAATTCTTGTAGTTCCTTTCGGGCCATTCGGTATAGGGCTTTTGACACTGGTGCCGCTTCAAGAATTAGGTCTATGGTGAATTCCACTTGCCTATCTGGTGGAATACTAGATAGATCTTCTGGAAACACATCTAAGAATTCTCATACTATTGGTACGTCTTCAACCTTTATCGTCTCCTGTTTCCCTCCTGAGATGTTTACTAAATATCCTTGACATGTTTCTTTTCTCAACATCTTCTCAGCTTGTAAAGCCGATACTAGTCGAATAAGGGGTTTCATCTTCATTCCATGGAACGAAAATGGTTCCTCTCCTGGTTTCTGAAATGATACTTCCATTTCCTTACATCGGATGGTGGCGTAATTACAACCTAACCAATCCATGCCTAGTATTATATCAAAATCCTTCATTTCTATCATGTATAGGTTCGCTTCCGTTGGTTTTTCCTCAACTTTGATACTTACTGACTTGGCTATTCTATCAGTATTCAAAGGGTTACCCGAAAGAATACTAACTTCTATTGTACCTTCCGACTTATCACAGGTAATACTAGATTTAGCCATAAAAGTTGTTGAAGCAAAGGAGTGTGTAGCTCCTGAATCAAACAATACATAAGCAGGTGTATTGGCTATCAGTAGAGTACCTACTGTGACATTAGAGTTTTCCTCTGCATCCTGTTGAGTCAATGTAAAAACTCGTGCTTTCCCTTTCTAGTTCTGGTCGCTGTTATCATTCTTCTTCTGGGTATGTATGGGAAAATCCCTAATGACATGTCCTGGCTTGCCACATCGAAAACAGACATTTTTCCCTTGTAAGCACTCACCACGATGTGTCCTTCCACACTTAGAATAGGGCATAATAAATCTAATCCCTACAAGTCTATAGATCTTCTTTGGTGGAGCTTCATCTTCGAAGGAGTCTTCCGCCTCAGGTCCGGACTCTATGTCCATCTCAACCTGTGGCTCAGGCTCAGGATCATTCTCTAAATCATCCTCAGGTTCTTCTTCCTCAGCCAAAGGTTCAGGCTCCTCATGGATTACATCATCCCACAAATCAATTAGGGCACGGCAATACCTCTCAAACTCGAAAAGGTTTGGGTTGCCTTCTAACATTTCATCTCTAACCGTGACTCCCATATCTCCCCATTGAGGTGGGAGGGAGTGTATGACCTTATTTATGGCCTCAATATGCGTGATCTCCATTCCAGCATTAACCGTCGTGATGCATCTCTCATAGATGTCATACACATGTTCGCTAAGCGGTCGGGTCGGATCAGTTACATAGTTTTCATAGGAATGAATAGCAATTCTATAGTTCAATGCGTCTCTATATGCCCTAGCCATTCTACGAGTCATATCTATCACGTTGGTTGACCCTTGCATTGTGGTCAAGTGTCAATTGGATGGGAAAACTGTTTAAAATTTAAACTGTTCAATAAGGTAATATCACGTGACAAAGTGTAAACTAAAGTGTACACCATAGTGTACATGTCGCAAGGTTCTTACCGATTGAACTTTGCTATTTGTACACTGATTTTTAAAACGTTGTTTGACACTTGCATTGTTGTCAAGTGTCAATTGGATGGGAAAATTGTTGGAAATTTAAGCTGTCCAACAGGGTAATGTTACGTGGTAAAGTGTTAACTGAAATGTACATGTAGCAAGGTTCATTTTGATTGAACATTGCCATTTGTACACTTATTTTTGACACGTTGTTTGACGCTTGCATTGCTCTCAAGTGTCAATTGGACGGAAAAACTGCTTGAAATTAAAACTGTCCAATAGGGTAATGACACGTGGCAAAGTGTAAACTAAAGTGTACACCATAGTGTACATGTCGCAAGGTTCTTACCGACTGAACTTTGCTATTGTACCTGATTTTTGACACGTTGTTTGACACTTGCATTGTTGTCCAGTGTCAGTTGGATGAGAAAATAGTTTGAAATTTAAACTATCTAGCAAGGTATTGTCACGTGGTAGAGTGTAAATTAAAGTGTGTACTCCGCAGTGTACATGCGGCAAGGTTCTTACCGACGAACATTGCTATTTCTAAACTTATTTTGACTTGTTGTTTGACACTTGCTTTGTTGTCAAGTGTCAATTGATGGGAAAACTATTTGAAATCTAAACTGTCCAACAGGGCAATGTTACGTGGCAAACGGTAAACTAAAAAGTGTACACCATAGTGTACATGTAGCGAGGTTCTTATCGATTGAACTTTGCTATTTGTACACTAATTTTTAACACGTTGTTTGACACTTGCATTGCTGTCAAATGTCAATTGGATGGGAAGACTATTTAAAACTTAAACTGTCCAATAGGGTAACGTCACGTGGCAAAATGTAAACTAAAGTGTATACCATAGTGTACACGTCATAAGGTTCTTACCTATTGAGCTTTGCTATTGTACATTGATTTTTGACAAGTTGTTTGACACTTGCATTATTGTCAAGTGTCAATTGGATGGGAAAACTATTTGAAATTTAAACTATCCAGCAGGGAATTGTCACGTGGGAAAATGTAAATTAAAGTGTGTTCACCGTAGTGTACATGTAGCAAGGTTCTTCCCGATGAACATTGCTATTTGTACATTGATTTTTGACATGTTGTTTGACACTTGCATTTTTGTCAAGTGTCAATTGGATGGAAAAACTGTTTGAAATTTAAACTGTCCAATAGGCTAATGTCACGTTTCTAAGTGTAAACTAAAGTGTAAACCATAGTGTTCATGTAGCAAGGTTCTTACCAATTGAACTTTGCTATTTGTACACGAATTTTTGACACATTGTTTGACACTTGCATTGCTCTAAAGTGTCAATTGGATGGAAAAATTGTTCGAAATTAAAACTGTCTAATAGGGTAGTGACACGTGGTAAAGTGTAAACTAAAGTGTACACCATAGTGTACATGTCACAAGGTTCTTACCAATTGAACTTTGCTGTTTTTACACTGATTTTTGACATGTTGGTTGACCCTTGCATTGTTGTAAAGTGTCAATTGGATGGGAAAACTATTTAAAATTTAAACTGTTCAATAAGGTAATGTCACGTGACAAAGTGTAAACTAAAGTGTACACCATAGTGTACATGTCGCAAGGTTCTTACCGATTGAACTTTGCCATTGTACCTGATTTTTAACACGTTGTTTGACACTTGCATTGTTGTCAAGTGTCAATTGGATGGGAAAATTGTTTGAAATTTAAACTATCCAGCAGGGTATTGTCACGTGGCCGAGTGTAAATTAAAGTGTGTACTCCGTAGTGTACATGTAGCAAGGTTCTTACCGGCGAACATTCCTATTTGTAAACTTATTTTTCACTTGTTGTTTGACACTTGCTTTGTTGTCAAGTGTCAATTGGATGGGAAAACTATTTGAAATCTAAACTGTCCAACATGGCAATGTTACGTGGCAAACTGTAAACTAAAAAGTGTACACCATAATGTACATGTAGCTTGGTTATTACTGATTGAACTTTGCTATTTGTACACTAATTTTTGACACGTTGTTTGAAACTTACACTATTTTCATGCATCAATTGGATTGGAAAACTGTTTGAAATTTAAACTTTCCAACAGGGTAATGTCACGTGGTAAAGTGTAAACTAAAGTGTACATCATAGTGTACAAGTAGCAAGGTCCTTACCGACCCTTGCATTGTTGTCAAGTGTCGATTGGATGGAAAAACTATTTGAAATTTAAACCGTCCAACATAGTAATGTCACGCGACAAAGTGTAAACTAGAGTGTACACCGTAGTGTACATGTAGGAAGGTCTTTACCGACTGAACTTTACTATTTGTACACTGATTTTTGACACATTGCTTGAAACTTCTATTGTTGTCAAGTGTCAATTGGATGTGAAAACTGTTTGAAATTTAAACTGTCCAACAGGGTAATGTCACGTGGCAAAGTATTAATTATAGTGTACACCATAGTGTACATGTTGCAAGGTTCTTACCGATTGAACTTTGCTATTTGTACACTGATTTTTGACACGTTGCTTTACCCTTGCATTTCTGTCAAGTGTCAATTGGATGGAAAAATTGTTTGAAATTAAAAATGTCCAATAGGGTAATGACACGTGGAAAAGTGTAAACTTAAGTGTACACTGTAGTGTACAAGTCGCACGGTTCTTACCAATTTAACTATGCTATTTGTACATTGATTTTTGACAAGTTGATTAACACTTGCGTTATTGTCAATTGTTAGTTCGATGGAAAAACTATTTAAAATTTAAACTGCCCGACTGGGTAATGTCATGTGGCAAAGTGTAAACTAAAGTGTACACCATAGTATCATGTAGCAAGGTTCTTACATATTGAACGTTGCTCTTTGTACACTGATTTTTGACATGTTGTTTGACGCTTGCATTGTTGTTAAGTGTCAATTGGATGGGAAAACTGTTCAAAATTTAAGATGTCCAACAGGGTAATGTCATGTGGTAAAGTCTTAACTAAAGTGTACATGTAGCAAGGTTCATACCGATTGAACTTTGCTATTTGTACACTAATTTTTGATACGTTGGTTGACACTTGCATTGTTGTCAAGTGTCAATTGGATGGGAAAATCATTTAAAACTTAAACTCTCCAATAGGGTGACGTCACATGGCAAAGTGTAAACTAAAGTTTACACCATAGTGTACATGTCGTAAGGTTCTTACCGATCGAACTTTTGTATTGTACACTAATTTTT
This sequence comes from Olea europaea var. sylvestris, assembly GCF_002742605.1. Lineage (NCBI taxonomy): Eukaryota > Viridiplantae > Streptophyta > Magnoliopsida > Lamiales > Oleaceae > Olea > Olea europaea. The sequence continues at coordinate 453,748 of NW_019244748.1, read as the reverse complement.
GACACGTTGTTTGACACTTGCATTGTTGTCAAGTTTCAATTGGATGAGAAAACTACTTGAAATTTAAACTATCCAGCATGGTATTGTAACGTGGGAAGGTGTAAATTAAAGTGTGTACACCGTAGTGTACATGTAGCAAGGTTCTTACCGATGAACATTGCTATTTGTACACTGATTTTTGACATGTTGTTTGATACATGTATTTTTGTCAAGTGTCAATTGGATGGAAAAACTGTTTGAAATTTAACTTGTCCAACAGGGCAATGTCACGTCGCTAAGTGTAAACCATAGTGTTCATATAGCAATGTTATTACCGATTGAACTTTGCTGTTTGTACACTAATTTTTGACTCGTTGTTTGACATTGGCATTGCTGTCAAGTGTCAATTGGATGGAAAAACTATTTGAAATTAAAACTGTCCAATGGAATAATGACACTTGGCAAAGTGTAAACTAAAGTGTACACCATAGTGTACATGTCGCAAGGTTCTTACCAATTGAACTTTACTATTTGTAAATTGATTTTTGACAAGTTGATTGACACTTGCATTGTTGTCTAGTGTTAGTTGGATGGGAATACTGTTTAAAATTTAAACTGTCCAACAGGGTAATGTTGCGTGGCAAAATGTAAACTAAAGTGTACACCGTAGTATACATGTAGCAAGGTTCTTATCGATTGAACTTTGCTCTTTGTACACTGATTTTTGACACGTTGCTTGATGCCTGCATTGTTGTCAAGTGTCAATTGGATGGAAAACTATTGGAAATTTAAGCTGTCCAACAGGGTAATGTCACGTCATATAGTGTTAACTAAAATTTACATGTAGCAAGGTTCAAACCGATTGAACTTTGCTATTTCTACACTGACTTTTGACACGTTGTTTGACACTTGCATTGCTGTCAACTATCAATTGGATGTGAAAACTATTTAAAACTTAAACTGTCCAATAGGGTAACGTCACGTGGTAAAGTGTAAACTAAAGTGTACACCATAGTGTACATGTCGTAAGGTTCTTACCGATTGAGCTTTGCTATTGTACACTGATTTTTGAGACGTTGTTTGACACTTGCATTGTTGTCAAGTGTCAATTGGATGGGAAAACTATTTGAAATTTAAACTATCCAGCAGGTAATTGTCACGTGGGAAAGTGCAAATTAAAGTGTGTACACCGTAGTGTACATGTAGCAAGGCTCTTACCGATGAACATTGCTATTTGTACATTGACTTTTGACATGTTGTTTGACACTTGCATTGTTGTCTAGTGTTAGTTGGATGGGAAAATTGTTTAAAATTTAAACTGTCCAACAGGGTAATGTTGCGTGGCAAAATGTAAACTAAAGTGTACACTGTAGTATACATGTAGCAAGGTTCTAATCGATTGAACTTTGCTCTTTGTACACTGATTTTTGACACATTGCTTGACGCCTACATTGTTGTCAAGTGTCAATTGGATGGGAAAACTGTTGGAAATTTAAGCTGTCCAACAGGGTAATGTCACGTCATATAGTTTTAACTAAAATTTACATGTAGCAAGGTTCATACCGATTGAACTTTGCTATTTCTAGACTGACTTTTGACACGTTGTTTGACACTTGCATTGCTGTCAACTGTCAATTGGATGTGAAAACTATTTAAAACTTAAACTGTCCAACAGGATAACGTCACGTAGTAAAGTGTAAACTAAAGTGTACACCCTAGTGTACATGTCGTAAGGTTCTTACCGATTGAGCTTTGCTATTGTACACTGATTTTTGATACGTTGTTTGACACTTGCATTGTTATCAAGTGTCAATTGGATGGGAAAACTATTTGAAATTTAAACTATCCAGCAGGCAATTGTCACGTGGGAAAGTGCAAATTAAAGTGTGTACACCGTAGTGTACATGTAGCAAGGCTCTTACCGATGAACATTGCTATTTGTACATTGACTTTTGACATGTTGTTTGACACTTGCATTTTTTTCAAGTGTCAATTGGATGGAAAAACTATTTGAAATTTAAACTGTCCAATAGTGTAATGTCATGTTGCTAAGTGTAAACTAAAGTGTAAATCATAGAGTTCATGTAGCAAGGTTCTTACCGATTGCACTTTGCTATTTGTACACAGATTTTTGACACGTTGTTTGACACTTGCATTGCTGTCAAGTGTCAATTGGATGAAAAACTATTTGAAATTAAAACTGTCCAACAGGGTAATGACACGTGGCAAAGTGTAAACTAAAGTGAACACCATAGTGTACATGTCGCAAGGTTCTTATCAATTTAACTTTGCTATTTGTACACTAATTTCTGACAAGTTGATTGACACTTGCAATGTTGTCAAGTGTCAATTGGATGGGAAAACTGTTTAAAATTTAAATTGTCCAAGAGGGTAATGTCACGTGGCAAAGTGTAAACTAAAGTGTACACCCTAGTATACATGTAGCAAGGTTCTTACCGATTGAACTTTGCTCTTTCTACACTGATTTTTGAATGGGAAAATTGTTGGAAATTTAAGCTATCCAATAGGGTAATATCATGCCATACAGTGTTAACTAAAATGTACATGTAGCAAGATTCATACCGATTGAACTTTGCTATTTGTACACTAATTTTTTACACGTTGTTTGACACTTGCATTATTGTCAAGTGTCAATTGGATGGAAAAACTGTTTAAAACCTAAACTGTCCAATAGGGTAACGTCACGTGGCAAAGTGTAAACTAAAGTGTACACCATAGTGTACATGTCGTAAGGTTCTTACCGATTGAGCTTTGCTATTGTACACTGATTTTTGACACGTTGTTTGACACTTGTATTGTTGTCAAGTGTCAATTGGATGGGAAAACTATTTGAAATTTAAACTATCAAGCAAGGAATTGTCACGTGTAAAAGTTTAAATCAATGTGTGTGCACTGTAGTGTACATGTAGCAAGGTTCTTCCCGATGAACATTGCTATTTGTACATTGATTTTTGACATGTTGTTTGACACTTGCATTTTTGTCAAGTGTCAATTGGATTGAGAAACTGTTTGAAATTTAAACTGTCCAACAGAGTAATGTCACGTTGCTAAGTGTAAACCATAGTTTCATGTAGCAAGGTTCTTACCGATTGAACTTTGCTATTTGTACACTGATTTTTGACACATTGTTTGACACTTGCATTGCTGTCAAGTATCACTTGGATGGAAAAATTGTTTGAAACTAAAACTGTCCACTGGGCTAATAACACGTGGCAAAGTATAAACTAAAGTTTACACCATAGTGTACATGTCTCAAGGTTTTTACCAATTTATCTTTGCTATTTGTGCACTGATTTTTGACAAGTTGATTGACACTTGCATTGTGGTCAAGTGTCAATTGGATGGGAAAATTGTTTAAAATTTAAACTGTCCAAGAGGATAATGTCACATGGCAAAGTGTAAACTAAAGTGTACACCCTTGTATACATGTCGCAAGGTTCTTACCGATTGAACTTCGCTTTTGTACACTGATTTTAGACACGTTGTTTGACACTTGCATTGTTGTCAAGTAGTAATTGGATGGGAAAATTGTTGGAAATTTAAGCTGTCCAACAGGGTAATGTCACGTCGTAAAGTGTTAGCTAAAGTGTACATGTAGCAAGGTTAACACCGATTGAACTTTGTTATTTGTACACTGATTTTTGACACGTTGTTTAACACTTGTACTGCTATCAAATGTCAATTGGATGGAAAAACTGTTTGAAATTAAAACTGTCCAATAGGGTAATTACACGTGGCAAAGTGTAAACTAAAGTGTATACCATAGTGTACATGTCGCAAGGTTCTTACCAATTGAACTTTGCTATCTGTACACTAATTTTTGACACGCTGGTTGACACTTGCATTGTTGTCAAGTGTCAATTGGATGGGAAAACTGTTTAAATCTTAAACTACCTAACAGGGTAACGTCACATGGCAATGTGTAAACTAAAGTGTACACCATAGTTTTCATGTCGTAAGGTTCTTACCAATTGAACTTTGCGATTGTACACTAATTTTTGACACGTTGACACTTGCATTTTTGTCAAGTGTCAGTTGGATGGAAAAACTGTTTGAAATTTAAACTATCCAACTGGGCAATGTCACGTCGCAAAGTGTAAACTAGAGTGTAAACCATAGTGTTCATGTACCAAGGTTCTTACAGATTGAACTTTGTTATTTGTACACTGATTTTTGACACGTTGTTTGACACTTGCACTGTTGCCAAGTGTCAATTGGATTGGAAAACTGTTGGAAATTTAAATTGTCCAACAGGGTAATGTCACCTGACAAAGTGTAAACTAAAATGTAAACCATAGTGTTCATGTAGCAAGGTTCTTACCGATTTAACTTTTCTATTTGTACACTAATTTTTGGCATGTTGTTTGACACTTGCACTGTTGTCAAGTGTCAATTGGATGGGAAAACTATTTGAAATTTAAATTGTCAAACAAGATAATTTCACGTGGCAAAGTGTAGACTAAAGTGCACACAATAGTATACATGTAGCAAGGTTCTTACCGATTGAACTTTGCTCTTCGTACATTGATTTTTGACTCGTTGTTTAACGCTTGCATTGTAGTTAAGTGTCAATTGGGTGGGAAAACTATTGGAAATTTAAGTTGTCCAAAAGGGTAATGTCACATGGTAAAGTGTTAACTAAAGTGTACACGTAGCAAGGTTCATACCTATTGAACTTTGCTATTTGTACACGGATTTTTGACACGTTGTTTGACACTTACATTGCTGTCAAGTGTCAATTGGATGGAAAAACTATTTGAAATTAAAACTATCCAATAGGGTAAGGACACGTGGCAAAGCATAAACTAAAGTGTTCACCATAGTGTACATGTCGCAAGGTTCTTACATATTGAACTTTGATATTTGTACACTGATTTTTGACAAGTTGGTTGACACTTGCATTGTTGTCAAGTGTCAATTGGATGGGAAAACTATTTAAAACTTAAATTGTCCAACAGGGTAACATCACGTGGCAAAATGTAAACTAAAGTGCACACCATAGTGTACATATCGTAAGGTTCTTACCGATTGAACTTTGCTATTGTACACTGACTTTTGACACGTTGTTTGACATTTGCATTGTTGTTAATTGTCAATTGGACGGAAAAATTGTTTGAAATTTAAGCTATCCAACAGGGTATTGTCACGTAGGAAAGTGTAAATTAAAGTGTGTACACGGTAGAGTACATGTAGCAAGGTTCTTCCCGATGAACATTACTATTTGTACACTTATTTTTGACATGTTGTTTCACACTTGCACTTTTGTCAAGTGTCAATTGGATGGAAAAACTATTTGAAATTTAAACTGTCCAACAGGGCAATGTCACGTGGCAAAGTGTAAACTAAAGTGTAAGCCATAGTGTTCATGTAGGAAGGTTTTTACCGATTGAACTTTGCCATTTGTACAATGGTTCTTGACACGTTGTTTGACACTTGCACTGTTGTCAAGTGTCAATTGAATTGGAAAACTGTTTGAAATTTAAACTGTCCAACAGGGTAATGTCACGTGGAAAGTGTAAACCATAGTGTTCATGTAACAAGGCTCTTATCGATTGAACTTTACTATTTGCATACTGATTTTTGACACGTTGTTTGAAACTTGCACTGTTGTCAAGTGTCGATTGGATTGGAAAACTATTTGAAATTTAACTGTCCAAGAGGGTAATGTCACGTGGCAAAGTGTAAACTAAAGTATACACCCAAGTATACATGTAGCAAGGTTCTTACCGATTGAACTTTGCTCTTTGTACACTGATTGTTGACACGTTATTTGACACTTGCATTGTTGTCAAGTTTCAATTGGATGGGAAAACTGGTGGAAATTTAAGCTGTCCAACAGGGTAATATCACGTCATACAGTGTTAACTAAAATGTACATGTAGCAAGTTTCATACCGATGGAACTTTGCTATTTGGACACTAATTTTTGACACGTTGTTCGACACTTGCATTACTGTCAAGTGTCAATTGGATGGAAAAATTGTTTAAAACCTAAACTGTCCAACAAGGTAACGTCACGTGGCAAAGTGTAAACTAAAGTGTACACCATAGTGTACATGTCGTAAGGTTCTTACCGATTGAGCTTTGTTATTGCACACTGATTTTTGACACGTTGTTTGACACTTGCATTGCTGTCAAGTGTCAATTGGATGGGAAAACTATTTGAAATTTAAACTATCCAGCAGGGAATTGTCATGTGGAAAAGTGTAAATTAAAGTGTGTACACCGTAGTGTACCTGTAGCAAGGTTCTTACCGATGAACATTGCTATTTGTACATTGATTTTTGACATGTTGTTTGACACTTGCATTTTTGTCAAGTGTCAATTCGATGGAAAAACTGTTTGAAATTTAAACTGTCCAACAGGGTAATGCCATGTTGCTAAGTGTAAACTAAAGTGTAAATCGTAGTGTTCATGTATCAAGGTTCTTACCGATTGAACTTTGCTGTTTGTACACGAATTTTTGACACGTTGTTTGACACTTGCATTGCTGTCAAGTGTCAATTGGATGGAAAAACTGTTTGAAATTAAAGCGGTCCAATGGGATAATGACATGTGGCAAAGTGTAAACTAAAGTGTACACCATAGTGTACATGTCGCAAGGTTCTTACCAATTTAGCTTTGCTATTTGTACACTGATTTATGACAAGTTAATTGACACTTGCATTGTTGTCAAGTTTCAATTGGATGGTAAAACTGTTTAAAATTTAAACTGTCTAAGAGGGTAACGTCACGTTGTAAATTGTAAACTAAAGTGTACACCCTAGTATACATGTAGCAAGGTTCTTACCGATTGAACTTTGCTCTTTGTACACTGATTTTTGACACGTTGTTTGACGCTTACATTGTTGTCAAGTGTCAATTGGATGGGAAAACTGATGGAAATTTAAGCTGTCCAATAGGGTAGTATCATGTCATACAGTGTTAACTAAAACGTACGTGTAGCAAGGTTCATACTGATTGAACTTTGCTATTTGTACACTGATTTTTGACACATTTTTTTAACACTTGCATTGCTGTCAAGTGTCAATTGGATGGAAAAACTGTTTAAAATCTAAACTGTCCAACAGGGTAACGTCACAGGGTAAAGTGTAAACTAAAGTGTACACCATAGTGTACATGTCGTAAGGTTCTTACCGATTGAGCTTTGCTATTGTACACTGATTTTTGACACATTGTTTGACACTTGTATTGTTGTCAAGTGTCAATTGGATGGGAAAACTATTTGAAATTTAAACTATCCAGCAGGGAATTGTCATGTGGGAAAGTGTAAATCAATATGTGTACACCGTAGTGTACATGTAGCAAGGTTCTTGCCGATGAATATTGCTATTTGTACATTAATTTTTGACATGTTGTTTGACACTTGCATTTTTGTCAAGTCTCAATTGGATTGAAAAACTGTTTGAAATTTAAACTATCCAACAGGCTAATGTCACGTTGCTAAGTGTAAACTAAAGTGTAAACCATAGTGTTCATGTAGCAAGGTTCTTACCGATTGAACTTTGCTATTTGTACACTGATTTTTGACACATTGTTTGACACTTGCATTGTTGTCAAGTGTCAATTGGATGGAAAAACTGTTTGAAATTAAAACTGTTCAATAGGGTAATGACACGTGGCAAATTATAAACTAAAGTGTACACCATAGTGTACATGTCTCAAGGTTTTTACCAATTTATTTTTGCTATTTGTACACTAATTTTTGACAAGTTGATTGACACTTGCATTGTGGTCAAGTGTCAATTGGATGGGAAAACTGTTTAAAATTTAAGCTGTCTAAGAGGGTAATGTCACGTGGTAAAGTGTAAACTAAAGTGTACACCCTTGTATACATGTTGCATGGTTCTTACCGATTGAACTTGCATTTTGTAAACTGATTTTAGACACGTTGTTTGACACTTGCATTGTTGTCAAGTGTGAATTGGATGGGAGAATTGTTGGAAATTTAAGCTGTCCAGCAGGGTAATGTCACGTCGTAAAGTGTTAGCTAAAGTGTACATGTAGCAAGGTTCATACCGATTGAAATTTGTTATTTGTACACTGATTTTTGACACGTTGTTTGGCACTTGTACTGCTGTCAAATGTCAATTGGATGGAAAAACTGTTTGAAATTAAAACTATCCAATAGGGTAATTACACGTGGCAAAGTGAAAACTAAAGTGTATACCATAATGTACATGTCGCTAGGTTCATACCAATTGAACTTTGCTATCTGTACACTGATTTTTGACACGCTGGTTGACACTTGCATTGTTGTCAAGTGTCAATTGGATGGGAAAATTGTTTAAATCTTAAACTACCCAACAGGGTAACGTCACATGGCAATGTGTAAACTAAAGTGTACACCATAGTGTTCATGTCGTAAGGTTCTTACCGATTGAACTTTGCGATTGTACACTAATTTTTGACACGTTGTTTGACACTTGCATTGTCGTCAAGTGTCAATTGGATGGAAAAACTGTTTAAAATTTAAACTATCCAGCAAGGCATTATCAAGTGGGAAAGTGTAAATTAAAGTGTGTACACTGTAGTGTACATGTAACAAGGTTCTGACCGATGAACATTGCTATTTATACACTGATTTCTAACATGTTGTTTGACACTTGCATTTTTGTCAAGTGTCAGATGGATGGAAAAACTGTTTGAAATTTAAACTATCCAATAGGGCAATGTCACGTCGCAGTGTAAATTAGAGTGTAAACCATAGTGTTCATGTACCAAGGTTCTTACCGATTGAACTTTGTTATTTGTACATTGATTTTTGACACGTTGTTTGACACTTGCACTGTTGTCAAGTGTCAATTGGATTGGAAAACTGTTTGAAATTTAAACTGTCCAACAGGATAATGTCACGCGGCAAAGTGTGAACTAAAGTGTAAACCATAGTGTTCATGTAACAAGACTCTTACAAATTGAACTTTACTATTTGCACACTGATTTTTAACACGTTGTTTGAAACTTGCACTGTTGTCAAGTGTCAATTGGATTGAAAAACTGTCCAAGAGGGTAATATCACGTGGCAAAGTGTAAACTAAAGTCTATACCATCGTGTGCAAGTAGTAAGGTCTTTACCGACACTTGCATTGTTGTCAAGTGTCAATCGGATGGGAAAACTGTTTTAAATTTAAACCGTCCAACATGGTAATGTCACGTGGCAAAGTGTAAACTAATGTGTACGCCATAGTGAACATGTAGGAAGGTCCCTACCGATTGAACTTTACTATTTACATGACACATTGTTTGACACTTCTATTGTTGTTAAGTGTCAATTGGATGGGAAAATTTTTGAAATTGAAGCTGTCCAACAGGGTAATGTCACGTGGCAAAGTGTAAACTAAAGTGTACGCCAGAGTTTACATGTCACAAGGTTCTTACCGATTGAACTTTCCTATTTGTACACCAATTTTTGACACTTTGTTTGACACTTGCATTGCTGCCAAGTGCCAATTGGATGGGAAAATTATTTGAAATTAAAAGTGACCAATAGGGTAATGGAACGTGGCAAAGTGTAACCTAAAGTGTACACCATAGTGTACGTGTCGCAAGGTTCTTACCAATTGAACTTTACTAATTGTACACTGATTTTTGACACGTTAGTTGACACTTGCATTGTTGTCAAGTGTCAATTGGACGGAAAAATTGTTTAAAATTTAAACTGCCCAACAGGGTAATGACACGTGGCAAAGTGTAAACTAAAGTGTACACCATAGTGTACATGTTGCAAGGTTCTTACCGATCGAACTTTGCCTTTTGTACATTGAATTTTGACACGTTGTTTGACACTTGCATTGTTGTAAAGAGTCAATTGGATGGGTAAACTGTTTGATACATGTAGCAAGGTTCTTACCGATTGAACTTTGCTATTTGTACACTGATTTTTGACATGTTGTTTGACACTTGCACTGTTGTCAAGTGTCAATTGGATGGGAAAACTGTTTAAAATTTAAACTTTTCAACAAGGTAATGTCATGTGGCAATGTGTAAACTAAAGTGTACACCATAGTGTACATGTCGCAAGGTTCTTACCGATTGAACTTTGCTATTGTACCTAATTTTTGACACGTTGTTTGACACTTGCATTGTTGCCAAGTGTCAATTGGATGGGAAAACAGTTTGAAATTTAAACTATCCAGTAGGGTATTGTCACGTGGCAGAGTGTAAATTAAAGTGTGTACCCCGTAGTGTACATGTAGCAAGGTTCTTACCGACGAACATTGCTATTTGTACACTGATTTTTGACTTGTTGTTTGATGCTTGCTTTGTTGTCAAGTGTCAATTGGATGGGAAAAATGTATGAAATCTAAACTATACAACAGGGCAATGTTATGTGGCAAAGTGTAAACTAAAGTGTACACCAGAGTGTACATGTCGCAAGGTTCTTACCGATTGAACTTTTCTATTTGTACACCAATTTTTGACACTTTGTTTGACACTTGCATTGCTGCCAAGTGTCAATCGGATGGAAAAACTGTTTGAAATTTAAACTGTCCAACAGGGCAATGTCACGTGAAAAAGTGTAAACTAAAGTGTACACCAAAGTGTACATGTCGCAAGGTTCTTACTGATTGAACTTTGCTATTTCTACACTGATTTTTGACACGTTATCTGTCACTTACATTGCTGCCAAGTGTCAATTGGATGAAAAAACTGTTTGAAACTAAAAGTGACCAATAGGGTAATGGAATGTGCCAAAGTGTAAACTAAAGTATACACCATAGTGTACGTGTCGAAAGGTTCTTACCCATTGAACTTTGCTATTTTTGCACTGATTTTTGACACGTTAGTTGACACTAGCATTCTTGTCAAGTGTCAATTGGATGGAAAAACTATTTAAAATTTAAACTGTCCAACAGGGTAATGACACCTGGCAAAGTGTAAACTAAAGTGTACACCATAGTGTACATGTTGCAAGGTTCTTACCGATTGAACTTTGCTATTTGTACACTGATTTTTGACACTTACATTGTCGTCAAGTGTCAATTGGATGAGAAAACTTTTTAAAATGTAAACTGTCCAACAAGGTAATGTCACATGGCAAAGTGTAAACTAAAGTGTACACCATAGTATACATGTCGCAAGGTTCTTAACGATTGAAATTTTCTATTGTACCTGATTTTTGACACGTTGTTTGATACTTGCATTGTTGTCAAGTGTCAATTGGATGGAAAAATTGTTTGAAATTTAAACTATCCAGCAGGGTATTGTCACGTGGTAGAGTGTAAATTAAAATGTGCACACCGTAGTGTACATGTAGCAAGGTTCTTACCGACGAACATTACTATTTGTACACTGATTTTTGACTTGTTGTTTGACACTTACTTTGTTGTCAAGTGTCAATTGCATAGGGAAACTGTTTGAAATCTAAACTGTCCAACCGGACAATGTTACGTGGCAAAGTGTAAACTAAAAAGTGTACACCATAGTGTACATGTAGCGAGGTTCTTACCGATTGAACTTTGCTATTTGTACACTAATTTTTGATACGTTGTTTGACACTTGCACTATTGTCAAGTGTCAGTTGGATCGAAAAATTGTTTGAAATTTAAACTATCCAACAGGGTAATGTCACGTGGCAAGGTGTAAACTAAAGTGTACACCATCGTGTACAAGTAGCAAGGTCTTTACCGACACTTGCATTGTTGTCAAGTGTCAATTGGATGGGAAAACTGTTTTAAATTTAAACTGTCCAACATGGTAATGTCACGCGGTAAAGTGTAAACTAATGGGTACACCTTAATAAACATGTAGGAAGGTCCTTACCGATTGAAATTTACTATTTATACACTGATTTTCGACACGTTGTTTGACACTTCTATTGTTGTTAAGGGTCAATTGGATGGGAAAATTGTTTGAAATTAAACATTGCTATTTGTACATTAATTTTTTTTAAATTAAACGTGGGAAGGTGTAAATTAAAGTATGTACACCGTAGTGTACATGTAGCAAGGTTCTTAGCAATAAACATTACTATTTGTACATTAATTTTTGACATGTTGTTTGACACTCATATTTTTGTCAAGTGTCAATTGGATGGAAAAACTGTTTGAAATTTAAACTGTCCAACAGGGCAATGTAAGGTCGCTAAGTGTAAACTAAAGTGTAAGCCATAGTGTTCATGTCTTAAGGTTCTTACCTATTGAACTTTGCTATTTGTACGCTGATTTTTGACACGTTGTTTGACACTTGCATTGCTGTCAAGTGTCAATTGGATGGAAAAACTGTTTGAAATTAAAACTGTCCAATAGGGTAATTACACATGGCAAAGTGCAAACTAAATTGTATACTATAGTGTACATGCCGCAAGGTTCTCACCAATTGAACTTTACTATTTGTACACTGATTTTTGACAATTTGGTTGACACTTGCATTGTTGTCAGGTGTCAATTGAATGGGAAAGCTATTTAAAACTTAAACTGTCCAATAAGATAACGTCACGTGGCAAAGTGTAAATTAAAGTGTACACCATAGTGTTCATGTCGTAAGGTTCTTACCGATTGAACTTTGCATAGTACACTGATTTTTGACACGTTGTTTGACACTTGCATTGTCATCAAGTGTCAATTGGATAGGAAAACTATTTGAAATTTAAACTAGCCAGCGGGGTATTGTCACGTGGGATAGTGTAAATGTAACAAGGTTCTTACTGATGAACATTACTATTTGTACACTGATTTTTTACATGTTGTTTGATACTTGTATTTTTGTTATGTGTCAATTGGATGGAAAAATTGTTTGAAATTTAAACTATCCAACAGGGCAAACTCACGTCGCAAAGTGTAAACTAAAGTGTAAACCATAATGTTCGTGTGCCAATGTTCTTTCCGATTGAACTTTGTTATTGTACACTGATTTTTGACACGTTGTTTAAAACTTGCACTGTTGTTAAGTGTCAATTGGATTGGAAAATTGTTGGAAATTTAAACTGTCCAACATGGTAATGTCACCTGGCAAAGTGTAAACCATAGTGTTCATGTAGCAAGGTTCTTACCGATTGAACTTTACTATTTGTACACTAATTTTTGACACATTGTTTGACACTTGCACTATTGTCAAGTGTCAATTGGAATGGAAAACTATTTGAAATATAAAATGTCAAACTGGGTAATTTCACATGGCGAAGTGTAGACTAAAGTGTACACAATAGTATACATGTAGCAAGGTTCTTACTGATTGAACTTTGCTCTTTGTACACTGATTTTTGACTCGTTGTTTGAGGCTTGCATTGTTGTTAAGTGTCAATTGGATGGGAAAAATGTTGGAAATTTATGTTGTCCAACAGGGTAATGTCACGTGGTAAAGTGTTAACTAAAGTGTACACGTAGCAAGGTTCATACCGATTGAACTTTGCTGTTTGTACACGTATTTTTGACATGTTGTTTGACACTTGCATTACTGTCAAGTGTCAATATGATGGAAAAACTGTTTGAAATTAAAATTATCCAATAGGGTAATGACACGTGGCAAAGCATAAATTAAAGAGTTCACCATAGTGTACATGTCGCAAGGTTCTTACCTATTGAACTTTGCAATTTGTACACTGATTTTTGACAAGTTGGTTGGCACTTGCGTTATTATCAAGTGTCAATTAGATGGGAAAATTATTTAAAACTTAAACTGTCCAACAGGGTAATGTCACGTGGTAAAGTGTGAACTAAAGCGTAAACCATAGTGTTCATGTAGCAAGGCTCTAACCGATTGAACTTTACTATTTGTACATTGATTTTTGGCACGTTGTTTGAAACTTGCACTGTTGTCAAGTGTCAATTGGATCGAAAAACTGCTTGAAATTTAAACTGTCCAACAGGGTAATGTCACGTGGCAAGGTGTAAACTAAAGTGTACACCATCGTGTACTAGTAGCAAGGTCTTTACCGACACTTGCATTGTTGTCAAGTGTCAATTGGACGGGAAAACTGTTTTAAATTTAAACTGTCCAACATGGTGATGTCACACGGCAAAGTGTAAACTAATGGGTACACCATAGTGAACATGTAGGAAGGTCCTTACCGATTGAAATTTACTATTTGCACACTGATTTTTGACACGTTGTTTGACACTTCTTTTGTTGTTAAGTGTCAAATGGATGGGAAAATTTTTTGAAATTGAAGCTGTCCAACAGGGTAATGTCACGTGACAAAGTGTAAACTAAAGTGTACACTAGAGTGTACATGTCGCAAGGTTCTTACCGATTGAACTCTGCTATTTGTACACTAATTTTTGACATGTTGACACTTGCATTGCTGCCAAGTGTCAATTGGATGGAAAAATTGTTTGAAATTAAAAGTGACCACTAGGATAATGGAACGTGGCAAAATGTAAATTAAAGTGTACACCATAGTGTACGTGTCGCAAGGTTCGTACCAATTGAACTTTGCTATCTGTACACTGATTTCTGACACGTTAGTGGATACTTGCATTATTGTCAAGTGTCAGTTGGATGGAAAATTTGTTTAAAATTTAAACTGCCCAACAGGGTAACGACACGTGGCAAAGTGTAAACTAAAGTGTACACCATAGTTTACATGTTGTAAGGTCTTTACCGACACTTGCATTGTTGTCAAGTGTTAATTGGATGGGAAAACCACTTTAAATTTAAACTATCTGACATGGAAATGTTACGCGGCAAAGTGTAAACTAATGTGTACACCATAGTGAAGATGTAGGAAGGTCCTTACCAATTGAAATTTAATATTTGTACACTAATTTTTAACATGTTGTTTGACACTTCTATTGTTGTTAAGTGTCAATTGGATGGGAAAACTTTTTGAAATTGAAGCTGTCCAATAGGGTAATGTCACGTCGCAAAGTGTAAACTAAAGTGTACACTAGAGTGTACATGTCACAATGTTCTTACTGATTGAACTTTGCTATTTGTACAATGATTTTTGACACTTTGTTTGACACTTGCATTGCTGCCAAGTGTCAATCGGATGGAAAAACTATTTGAAATTTAAACTGTCCAGCAGGGCAATGTCATGTGACAAAGTGTAAACTAAAGTGTACACCAAAGTGTACATGTCGCAAGGTTCTTACCGATTGAACTTTGCTTTTTGTACACTGAATTTTGACACTTGCATTGTTGTCAAGAGTCAATTGGATGGGTAAACTAGTTGATACATGTAGCAAGGTTCTTACCGATTGAACTTTGCTATTTGTACACTGATTTTTGACACGTTGTTTGACACTTGCATTGTTGTTAAGTGTCAATTGGATGTGAAAACTGTCGAAAATTTAAACTGTCCAACTAGGTAATGTCACGTGGCAAAGTGTAAACTAAAGTGTACATGTAGCAAGATTCAAAGTGATTGAACTTTGCTATTTGTACACTGATTTTTGACACGTTGTTAAGTGTGAATTGGATGAGAAAACTGTTTGAAATTTAAACTGTCCACGAAGGAAATGTCACGTGGCAGCTTGTAAACTAATGTGTGTACACCATAGTGTACATGTAGCAATGTTCATACCGATATAACTTTGCTATTTGTACACTGATTTTTGACACGGTGTTTGACACTTGCACTGTTGTCAAGTGTCAATTGGATGGGAAAATTGTCTGAATTTTAAATTGTCCAATAGGATAATGTCACGTGGTAAAGTTCAAACTAAAGTGTACACCATAGTATACATGTAGCAAGGTTCTTACCGAAAGAACTTTGCTATTTATACACTGATTTTTGGCACATTTTTGATACTTGCATTGTTGTTAAGTGTCAAATGGATGTGAAAACTATTGGAAATTTAAACTGTCCAACTGGGTAATGTCACGTGGTAAAGTTCAAACTAAAGTGTACATGGAGCAAGATTCAAAGCGATTGAACTTTGCTATTTGTACACTGATTTTTGACACGTTTGTTAAGTGTGAATTGGATGAGAAAACTATTTGAAATTTAAATTTTCCACCAAGGAAATGTCACGTGGCAAAGTGTAAACTAATGTGTGTACACCATAGTGTACATGTAGCAATGTTTGTACCGATATAACTTTGCTATTTGTACACTGATTTTTGACACGTTGTTTGACACTTGCATTGTTGTCAAGTGTCAATTGGATAGGAAAATTGTCTAAAATTTAAACTATCCAATAGGATAATGTCAGGTGGTAAAGTTCAAACTAAAGAGTACACCATAGTGTGCATGTAACAAGGTTCTTACGGATTGAATTTTGCTATTTGTACACTGATTTTTGACACGTTGTTTGACACTTGCATTGTTGTTAAGTGTCAATTGGATGTGAAAATTGTTGAAAATTTAAACTGTCCAACTGGGTAATGTCACGTGGCAAAGTGTAAACTAAAGTGTACATGTAGCAAGATTCAAAGCGATTGAACTTTGCTATTTGTACACTGATTTTTGACACGTTTGTTAAGTGTGAATTGGATTAGAAAACTATTTGAAATTTAAACTGTCCACCAAGGAAATGTCACGTGGCAAAGTGTAAACTAATGTGTGTACACCACAGTGTACATGTAGCAATGTTCGTACGGATATAACTTTGCTATTTGTACACTGATTTTTGACACGTTGTTTGACACTTGCACTGTTGTCAAGTGTCAATTGGATGGGAAAATTTTCTGAAATTTAAACTGTCCAATGGGATAATGTCACGTGGTAAAGTTCAAGCTAAAGTGTACACCATAGTGTACATGTAGCAAGGTTCTTACCGATTGAACGTTGCTATTTGTACACTGATTTTTGACACGTTGTTTGACACTGCATTATTTTTAAGTGTCAATTGGATGTGAAAACTGTTGGAAATTTAAACTGTCCAACTGGGTAATGTCATGTGGTAAAGTGTAAACTAAAGTATACGTGTAGCAAGATTCAAAGCGATTGAACTTTGCTATTTGTACACTGATTTTTGACACGTTTGTTATGTGTTAATTGGATGAGAAAACTATTCGAAATTTAAACTATCCACCAAGGAAATGTCACGTGGCAACGTGTAAACTAATGTGTGTACACCATAGTGTACATGTAGCAATGTTCGTACCGATATAACTTTGCTATTTGTACACTGATTTTTGACACGTTGTTTGACACTTGCACTATTGTCAAGTGTCAATTGGATGGGAAAATTGTCTAAAATTTAAACTGTCCAATAGGATAATGTCACGTGGTAAAATTCAAACTAAAGTGTACACCATAGTGTACATGTAGCAAGGTTTGTACCGATTGAACTTTGCTATTTTTACACCGATTTTTGACACGTTGTTTGAACTTGCATTGTTGTTAAGTGTCAATTCGATGTGAAAACTGTTGGAAATTTAAACTGTCCAACTGGGTAATGTCACGTGGTAAAGTGTAAACTAAAGTGTACATGTAGTGAGATTCAAAGCGATTGAACTTTGCTATTTGTACACTGATTTTTGACACATTTGTTAAGTGTGAATTGGATGAGAAAATTGTTTGAAATTTAAACTGTCCACCAAGGAAATGTCATGTGGCAAAGTGTAAACTAATGTGTATACACCATAGTGTACATGGAGCAATGGTTGTACCGATAAAGCTTTCCTATTTGTACACTAATTTTTGGCTCGTTATTTGACACTTGCACTATTGTCAAGTGTCAATTGGATGGGAAAATTGTCTAAAATTTAAACTGTCCAATAGGATAATGTCACGTGGTAAAGTTCAAACTAAAGTGTACACCATAGTGTACATATAGCAAGGTTCTTACCGATTGAACTTTGCTATTTGTACACTGATTTTTGACATGTTGTTTGACACTTGCATTATTGTTAAGTGATAATTGGATGTGAAAACTGTTGGAAATTTAAACTGTCCAACTGGGTCATGTCACGTGGTAAAGTGTGGTAAAGTGTAAACTAAAGTGTACATGTAGCAAGATTCAAAGCGATTGAACTTTGCTATGTGTACACTGATTTTTGAAACGTTTGTTAAGTGTGAATTGGATGAGAAAACTATTTGAAATTTAAATTTTCCACCAAGGAAATGTCATGTGGCAAAGTGCAAGCTAATGTGTGTACACCATAGTGTACATGTAGCAATGTTCGTATCGATATAACTTTGCTATTTGTACACTGATTTTTGACACATTGTTTGACACTTGCACTGTTGTCAAGTGTCAATTGGATGGGAAAATTGTCCGAAATTTAAACTGTCCAATAGGATAATGTCACGTGGTAAAGTTCAAACTAAAGTGTACACCATATTGTACATGTAGCAAGGTTCTTACCGATTGAACTTTGCTATTTGTACACTTATTTTTGACATGTTGTTTGACACTTGCATTGTTGTCAAGAGTCAATTGGATGGGAAAATTGTTGGAAATTTAATTTGTCCAGCATGGTAATGTCACGTGGTAAAGTGTAAACTAGAGTGTATATGTAGCAAGGTTCTTACCGATTCAACTTTACTATTTGTACACTGATTTTTGGGACGTTGTTTGACACTTTCATTGTTTTAAAGTGCCAATTGGATGGGAAAACTATTTAAAATTTAAACTGTCCAGCCGGGTGATGTCATGTCGCAAAGTGTAAATTAAAGTGTGTACACCATAGTGTACATGCAGCAAGGTTCTTACCGATTGAACTTTGCTATTGTACGATGATTTTTGACACGTTGTTTGACATTTGCATTATTGTCAAGTGTCAATTGGATGCATGAGTTGTTTGAAATTTAAACTATCTAATAGGGTAATGTCACGTGGCAAAGTGTAAACTAAAGTGTACACCATAAGGTGCATGTCGCAAGATTCTTACAGATTGAACTTTTCTTTGTGTACACTGATTTTTGACACGTTGTTTGACACTTGCATTGTCATCAAGTGTCAATTGGATGGGAAAACTGTTTGATACATGTAGCAAGATTCTTGTCGATAGAATTTTGCTATTTGTATACTGATTTTTGACACGTCGTTTGACACTAACATTGTCGTCAAGTGTCAATTAGATGAGAAAATTGTTGAAAATTTAAATTGTCCAACAGGGTAATGTCACGTCGTAGAGTGTAGACTAAAATGTACGTGTAGCAAAGTTCAACACGATTGAACTTTTATATTCGTACACTGATTTTTGACACGTTGTTTGACACTTGCAATGTTGTCAAGTGTCAATTGGATAGAAAAACTGTTTGAAATTTAAATTGTCCAGTAGGGTAATGTCATGTGGCGAAGTGTATACTAAAGTGTGTACATCATAGTGTACATGTAGAAAGGTTCTTATTGATTAAACTTTGATATTTCTACACTGATTTATGAAATGTTGTTTGACACTTGCAATGTTGTCAAGTATCAATTGGATTGAAAAACTGTTTGAAAGTTAAACTGTCCAATAGGGTTATGTTACGTGGTAAAGTGTAAACTAAAATGTACAACATAGTGTATATGTAACAGGGTCCTTACCGATTGAACTTTGCTATTTGTACACTAATTTTTGACGCGTTGGTTGATAGTTGCATTATTGTCAAGTGTTAATTTGATGGGAAAACTATTTAAAATTTAAACTGTCCAACAGGGTAATGTCACGTGGTAAAGTGTAAACTAAAGTGTACACTATAATGTACATGTAGCAAGGTTCTTACCGATTAAACTTTGCTATTTGTACATTGATTCTTGACACGTTGTTTAACTCTTGCATTGTTGTCAAGTGTCAATTGGATGGGAAAACTGTTGGAAATTTAAGTTGTCCAACAGGGTAATGTCACGTGGCAAAGTGTAAACTAAAATGTACACCATAGTTTACATGTCGCAAGGTTCTTACCGATTGAACTTTGCTTTTTGTACAATGATTTTTGACATTTTGTTTGACACTTGCATTGTTGTCAAGTGTCAATTGGATGGGAAAACTGTTTGATAGATTTAGCAAAATTCTTTCCGATTGAACTTTACTATTTGTACAATAATTTTTGACACGTTGTTTGACACTTACATTGCTACCAATTGAACTTTGTTATTTGTAAACTAATTTTTGACACGTTGTTTGACACTTACATTGCTATCAAGTGTCAATTGGATGGAAAAACTGTTTGAAATTAAAATTGTCCAATAGAGTAATGACACGTGGCAAAGTGTAAACTATAGTGTACACCATAGTGTACATGTCGCAAGATTCTCACCAATTGAATTTTCCTATTTGTACATTGATTTTTAACACGTTGTTTATCGCTTGCATTGTCGTCAAGTGTCAATTGGATGGGAAACCTGTTTGAAATTTAAACTGTCCAGCAGGGCAATGTCACGTGGCAAAGTTTAAACTAAAGTGTGTACACCATAATGTACATGTAGCAAGGTTCTAACCGATTGAACTTTGCTATTTCTACACTAATTTATGACACATTGTTTGACACTTGCATTGTTATCAAGTGTCAATTGGATGGGTAAACTGTTTGAAATTTAAACTGTTCAATAGGGTTATGTTACGTGGCAAAGTGTAAACTGAAGTGTAGTGTACATGTAACAAGGTCTTTACCGATTGAACTTTGCTATTTGTACACTGATTTTTGGCATGTTGTTTGACACTTGCATTGTCATCAAGTGCCAATTGGATGGGAAAACTACTTGAAATTTAAACTGTCCAATAGAGTAATGTCACGTGGCAATGTGTAAACTGAAGCGTACACCATAGTGTACATGTAGCACGGTTCTTACCAATTGAACTTTGCTATTTGTATACTGATTTTTGACACATTGTTTGACACTTACATTGCTACCAATTTAACTTTGCTATTTGTACATTGATTTTTGAAACGTTGTTTGACACTTACATTGCTGTCAATGTCAATTGGATGGAAAAACTATTTGAAATGAAAATTGTCCAACAGAGTAATGACACGTGGCAAAGTGTAAACTACAGTGAACACCATAGTGTACTTGTCACAAGGTTCTTACCAACTGAACTTTGCTATTTGTACACTGATTTTTGACACGTTGGTTGACACTTGCATTATTGTCAATTGTTAATTTGATGGAAAAACTATTTAAAATTTAAACTGTCCAGCTGGGTGATGTCACGTGGTAAAGTGTAAACTAAAGTGTACACCATAATGTACATGTAGCAAGGTTCTTACCGATTAAACTTTGCTATTTTTGACACGTTGTTTGATGCTTGCATTGTTGTCAAGTGCCAATTGGATTAGAAAACTATTGAAAATTTAAGTTGTCCAATAGGGTAATGTCACGTGGCATAGTGCAAACTAAAATGTACACCATAGGGTACATGTCGTAAGGTTCTTACCGATTGAACTTTACTTTTTGTACAATGATTTTTGACATGTTGTTTGACACTTGCATTGTTGTCAAGTTTTAATTGGATGGGAAAATTGTTTAATACATGTAGCAAAATTCTTTCCTATTGAACTTTTCTATTTGTACACTGATTTTTGACATGTTGTTTGACACTTGCATTGTTGTCAACTGTCAAATGGATGGGTAAACTGTTTGAAATTTAAACTGTTCAACAGGGTCATGTTACGTGTTAAAGTGTAAACTAAAGTGTACCGATTGAGCTTTGCTATTTGCACACTGATTTTTAACACGTTGTTTGACGCTTGCATTGTTGTCAAGTGTCAATTGGATGGGAAAACTATTGGCAATTTAAGCTGTCCAACAGGATAATGACACGTGGCAAAGTGTAAACTAAAATATACACCATAGGGTACATGTCGAAAGGTTCTTACTGATTGAACTTTACTTTTTGTACAAGATTTTTGACATGTTGTTTGACACTTGCATTGTTGTCAAGTGTAAATTAGATGGGAAAACTGTTTGATACATGTAGCAAAATTCATTCCGATTGAACTTTGCTATTTGTACACTGATTTTTGACACGTTGTTTGACACTTACATTGCAACCAATTGAACTTTGCTATTTGTACACTAATTTTTGACATGTTGTTTGACACTTACATTGCTGTTAAGTGTCAATTGGATGGAAAAACTGTTTGAAATTAAAATTGTCCAATAGAGTAATGACACGTGGCAAAGTGTAAACTACAGTGTACACCATATTATACATGTCGCAAGGTTCTTACCAATTGAACTATGCTATTTGTACACTAATTTTTAACACGTTGCTTAATGCTTGCATTGTTGTCAAGTGTCAATTGGATGGAAAAACTGTTTGAAATTTAAACTGTCTTGCAGGGCAATGTCACGTGACAAAGTGTAAACTAAAGTGTGTACTCCATAGTGTACATGCATCGAGGTTCTTACTGATTGAACTTTGCTATTTCTACACTGATATTTCACACATTGTTTGTCACTTACATTGTTGTCAAGTGTCAATTGGATTGGAAAACTGTTTGAAATTTAAACTGACCAATAGGGTAATGTTACGTGACAAAGTGTGAACTAAAGTGTACAACATAGTGTACATGTAGCAAGGTCCTTACCGATTGAACTTTGCTTTTGGTACACTGATTTTTGACATGTTGTTTGACACTTGCATTATTGTCATGTGTCAATTGGATCAAAAAACTATTTGAAATTAAAACTGTCCAATATGGTAATGACACGTGGCAAAATGTAAACTAAAGTGTACACCATAGTGTACATGTTGCAAGGTTCTTACCTATTAAACTTTGCTATTTTTACACTAATTTTTGACACGTTGGTTGAACTGGCATTGTTGTCAAGTGTCAGATGGATGGGAAAACTATTTAAAATTTAAACTGTCCAACAGGGTAATGTCATGTGCCAAAGTGTAAACTAAAGTGTACACCATAGTGTACATGTAGCAAGGTTCTTACGGATTGAACTTTGCTATTTGTAAACTGATTTTTGACACGTTGTTTGACGCTTGCATTAACGTCAAGTGTAAATTGGATGGAAAAATTGTTTGAAATTTAAACTGTCCAATAGGTTAGTGTCACGTGGTAAAGTGTTAACTAAAGTGTACATGTAGCAAGGTTCATACCGATGGAACTTTGCTATTAGTACACCGATTTTTGACACATTATTTGACACTTACATTGCTGCTAAGTGTCAATTGGATGGAAAAATTGTTTGAAATTAAAACTATCCAGTAGGGTAATGACACGTGGCAAAGTGTAAACTAAAGTGTATACCATAGTATACATGTCGCAAGGTTCTTACCATTTGAACTTTGCTATTTCTATAATGATTTTTGACACAATGGTTGACACTTGCATTGTTGTTAAGTGTATATTGG
Organism: Olea europaea var. sylvestris; assembly: GCF_002742605.1. Taxonomy (NCBI): domain Eukaryota; kingdom Viridiplantae; phylum Streptophyta; class Magnoliopsida; order Lamiales; family Oleaceae; genus Olea; species Olea europaea. Next base: position 430,619 of record NW_019244748.1, on the reverse strand, counting down.
ATGGAAAAATAGTATAAAATTTAAACTGTCCAACAAGGTAATGTCACGTGGCAAAGTGAAAACTAAAGTGTACACCATAGTGTATATGTCGCAAGGTTCTTACCGATTGAACTTTGCTTTTTGTACACTAGTTTTTGATGCGTTGTTTGACACTTGCATTGTTTTCAAGTGTCAATTGGATGGGAAAACTGTTTGACATGTAACAAAATTCTTACCAATTGAACTTTGCTATTTGTACACTAATTTTTGACACGTTGTTCAACACTTGCATTGTTGTCAAGTGTCAATTGGATGGGAAAACTATTTGAAATTTAAACTATCCACTAGGGTAATGTCACGTGGCAAAGTGTAAACTAAAGTGTGTACACCATAGTGTACATGTAGTAAAGTTCTTACCGATTGAACTTTCCTATTTGTACACTGATTTTTGATACGTTGTTTGACACTTGCACTATTGTCAAGTGTCAATTGGATGGGAAAACTATCTCAAATTTAAACTGTCCAATAGGGTAACGTCACGTGGCAAAGTGTAAACTAAAGTGTACACCATAGTGTACATGTAGCAAGGTTCTTACCGATTAAACTTTGCTATTTGTACACTAATTTTTAACACGTTGTTTGACACTTGCATTGTTGTCAAGTGTCAATTGGATGGGAAAATTGTTGGAAATTTAATTTGTCCAGCAGGGTAATGTCACATGGTAAAATGTAAACTAGAGTATACATGGAGCAAGGTTCTTACCGATTCAACTTTGCTATTTGTACATTGATTTTTAGCACGTTGTTTGACACTTCCATTGTTTTCAAGCGTCTATTGGTTGGGAAAAATATTTGAAATTTAACCTGTCCAGCAGGGTAATGTCATGTCATAAAGTGTAAACTAAAGTGTGTACACCATTGTGTACATACAACAAGGTTCCTACCGATTGAACTTTGCTATTGTACATTGATTTTTGACACGTTGTTTGACACTTGCATTGTTGTCAAGTGTCAATTGGATGGGTGAATAGTTTTAAACTTAAACTGTCCAACAAGGTAATGTCACATGGCAAAGTGTAAACTAAAGTGTACACTGTAGTGTACATGTCGCAAGGTTCTTACCGATTGAACTTTACTTTTTGTACACTTATTTTTTACTCGTTGTTTGACACTTGCATTGTCGTAGAGTTTCAATTGGATGGGAAAACTATTTTATACATGTAGCAAGGTTCTTACCAATTGAACTTTGCTATTTGTACACTGAGTTTTGACACGTCGTTTGACACTTGCATTGTTGTCGACTGTCAACTAGTTGAGAAAACTGTTGGAAATTTAAACTATCCAACAGGGTAATGTCACGTGGTAAAGTGTAAACTAAAGTGTACATGTAGCCAGGCTCAAAGTGATTGAACTTTCCTACTTGTACACTGATTTTTGACACGTTGTTTGACATTTGAATTATTTTCAAGTGTCAATTGGATGGGAAAATTGTTTGAAATTTAAATTCTCCAGCAGGGTAATGTCACGTGGCAAAGCGTAAACTAAAGTGTGTATACCATAGTATACATGTAGTAAGGTTCTTACCGATTGAGCTTTGCTATTTCTACACTGATTTAAGACACGTTGTTTGACACTTGCATTGTTGTCAAGTGTCAACTGGATGGGAAAACTGTTTGATACATGTAGCAAGATTCTTACCGATTAAACTTTGCTATTTGCACACTGATTTTTGACACGTTGTTTGATACTTGCATTATTGTCAAGTGTCAAATGGATTTGAAAACTATTGGAAATTTAAACAGTCTAACTGGCTAATGTCACGGGGTAAAGTGTAAACTAAAGTTTACATGTAGCAAGGTTCAAAGCGATTGAACTTTGCAATTTGTACACTGATTTTTGACACGTTATTTGAGGCTAGCATTGTTGTCAAGTGTCAATTGGGTGGGAAAACTGTTTGAAATTTAAACTATCCACCAGGGTAATGTCACATGGCAAAGTGTAAACTAATGTGTGTACACCATAGTGTACATGTAGCAAAGTTCCTACCGATTGAACTTTGCTATTTGTACACTGATTTTTGACACGTTGTTTGACACTTGCATTGTTGTCAAGGGTCAATTGGATGGTAAATTGTCTAAAATTTAAACTGTCTAACAGGGTAATGTCACGTGGCAAAGTGTAAACTAAAGTGTACACCATAATATACTTGTAGCAAGGTTCTTACCAATTGAACTATGCTATTTGTACACTAATTTTTGACACGTTGTTTGAAACTTGCATTGTTGTCAAGTGTCAATTGGATGGGAAAACTGTTTGAAATTTAAACTATCCACCAGAGTAATATCTCGTGGCAAAGTGTGTACACCATAGTGTACATATAGTAAAGTTCTTACCGATTGAACTTTGCTATTTGTACACTGATTTTTGACACGTTGTTTGACACTTGCACTGTTGTCAAGTGTCAATTGGATGGGAAAACTGTCTGATATTTAAACAGTCCAACAGGGTAATGTCACGTGGCAAAGTGTAAACTAAAGTGTACACCATAGTGTACATGTAGCAGGATTCTTACCGATTGAACTTTATTATTTCTACACTGACTTCTAACACGTTGTTTGACACTTGCATTGTTGTCAAGTTTCAATTGGATGTGAAAATTGTAGGAAATTAATTCGTCCAGTAGGGTAGTGTCATGTGGTAAAATGTAAACTAGAGTGTACATATAGTAAGGTTCTTACCGATTCAACTTTGCGATTTGTACATTGATTTTTGGCACGTTGTTTGACACTTGCATTGTTGTCAAGTGTCAATTGGATGGGAAAATTTTTTAAATTAAAACTATCAAATAGGGTAATGTCATGTCGTAAATTGTAAACTAAAGTGTGTATATCATAGTGTACATGCAGCAGGGTTCTTACCGATTGAACTTTGCTATTGTATACTGATTTTTGACACGTTGTTTGACACTTGCATTGTTGTCAAGTGTCAATTGGATGGGAGAACTATTTGAAATTTAAATTGTCCAACAGGGTAATGTCACGTGGCAAAGTGTAAACTACAGTGTACACCATAGTGTACATGTCGCAGGGTTCTTACCGATTGAACTTTGCTTTTTGTACAGTTATTTTTGACACGTTGTTTGACACTTGCGTTGTCGTCAAGTGTCAATTGGATGGGAATACTATTTGAAATTTAAACTGTCCAATAGAGTAATGTCACGTGACAATGTGTAAACTAAAGTGTATACCATAGTGTACATGTAGCAAGGTCCTTACGGACACTTGCATTGTTGTCAAGTATCAATGGGATGGAAATTTTTTTTGAAATCTAAACTGTCCAATCGAGTAATGTCACGCAATAAAGTGTAAACTAAAGTGTACGCCATAGTGTACAAGTAGGAAGGTCCTTACCGATTGAACTTTGCTATTTGTACACTGATTTTTGACACATTATTAGACACTTGCATTGCTGTTAAAGGTCAATTGGATGGAAAAACTGTTTCAAATTAAAATTGTCCAATGGGGTAATGACACTTGGCAAAGTAAAAACTAAAGTGTACACCATAGTGTACATGTCGCAAAGTTCTTACCAATTGAACTTTACTATTTGTTCAATGATTTTTGACACGTTGGTTGACAGTTGCATTATTGTCAAGTGTCAGTTGGATGGGAAAACTATTTAAAATTTAAGTTGTCCAACATGGTAATGTGACGTTGCAATCCTCAATCCCTCATCTTTCGGCACGCACAACCTCCCCTTAAAGAGTAAGGCTTTATCACTACCTAATTCAAAATCCTTTCGCTTGCTAGTACCAACTTCGGATTTGATCTTTTGCAGGAAAGAGTCACCCTCCTGTGTTGCTCTTATTCGATCTCTAAGTGTTGGTCGAATCATTAGAGTCGCTATTCTGGTGCTAGTTTGGGTTGGAGGAACAATTACTTCTAGATGTAAGTTGTCGAAATCCTTTAACAACTGGTCCTGCATAGTGATTTGTACTGCTAATTGTCCAACTGCCTTTCTGCTAAGAGCATCAGCTACTACATTAGCTTTACCAAAATGGTAATGGATAGTACAATCATAATCCTTTACTAGCTCTAGCCATCTCCTCTGCCTCATATTTAATTCCTTTTGGGTGAAAAAATACTTCAAACTCTTATGATCAGTATAAATGTCACACTTATTTCCATACAAGTAATGACGCCATATTTTGAGGGCATGAACTACCGCAGCCAATTCTAGATCATGGGTTGGGTAGTTTTGTTCATATTGTTTCAAGTGTCTAGAAGCGTAAGCTATCACCTTTCCCTTTTGCATCAGAACACATCCTATGCCCTGTTTCGAAGCATTACTATATATAACGAATCCTTCTGGTCCATCAGGTATTGTTAACACTGGGGCTGTGACTAATCTTCGTTTCAGCTCTTGGAAGCTTTGTTCACATTTCTCTGTCCATTGAAATTTTATCCCTTTTCGAGTCAATTGGGTCAATGGTCCTGCTATTTTAGAAAATCCCTCGATAAATCTTCTATAATAACCAGCCAATCCCAAGAAACTACGTATTTCTCTAACATTGGTTGGTCTTACCCAATTATTTACTGCTTCCACTTTAGTTGGATCTATTTCAATTCCTCGTGCTGTGATTACGTGCCCCAGAAAAACTATTTTATCCAACCAGAATTCACATTTCTTGAATTTGGCATAAAGCTTCTCTTTTCTTAGAGTTTCTAAGACCATCATGAGATGTTTCTCGTGTTCCTCCTTAATCTTCGAATAGATTAAGATGTCATCAATGAAAACTATAACAAATTGGTCCAAGTATTCATGGAATACTCTGTTCATTAGATCCATAAATACTGCCGGGGTATTAGTTAATCCAAAAGGCATCACCAAAAATTCATAATGACCATAACGCGTCCTAAAAGCCGTCTTAGGGATATCGTCTGACCTAATTTTCAATTGGTGATATCCTGATCTTAGATCGATCTTTGAAAATACTGTAGCCCCCTTAAGCTGGTCAAACAAATCTTCAATTCTTGGAAGTGGATACTTGTTTTTGATAGCGAGGGGATTCAATTCTCGATAGTCAATGCACAGCCTCATTGTTCCATCCTTTCTTTTCACAAATAACACAGGTGAACCCCACGGTGATACACTTGGTCTAATGAAACCCTTATCAAGAAGCTCCTTCTACTGTACCTTCAGCTCTTATAATTCCAACGGTGCCATACGATATGGAGCCTTTGAAATGGGTGTTGCTCCTGGTACCAAATAAATGGTAAACTCTACTTGTCTGTCGGTGGTACACCTAGAAAGTCTTTTGGAAAAACGTCTTTATAGTGTCGAACTATTGGAACATCCTCAATTGACAACTTATCTTGTTTAATATCGGTCATCGACACTAGAAATCTTTGATCTAATTCCTTTCTCGGCATCCTTTCAACATGGGTTGTTGACATTACACCAGATGAGGTATTTACCTCAGTTCCCACAAAACGGAACTCTTCTTCGCCCGATCTTCGAAAAACCACCATTCGCTCAGTACAATAAATAGTTGCATAGTTTTTAGACAACCAGTCCATACCAAGGATAACATCAACGTCTTTTATCGTTAATGGAATTAGATCTACTGCTATACCTCTACCATCAATTTCCATCCTAAGAACTCTAGCTATTTGGTTAGCGACAAGTATCTTTCCAGATGGAAGAGATATTTCTAAAGTATACGGAAGGAATTCACATTCCACTATAGACTTCACAACAAATGAAGAAGAAATGAACGAATGTGTAGCTCCAGAATCTATAAGTACAAATGCAGGAATATTGGAAACAGAGATGATACCTGCGATGACATTAGGGTCTCGTTCAGCTTCTTGCCTGGACAAGGAGAAAACTCTTACTTTTCCTTTCTTATCACCTCCAGCCTTCTGTGTCTGATTTTGGGGACATTCTTTAACGAAATGTCCTGATTTCCCACACTTGAAACAAACATTTTTACCCAATAGACATTCTCCTTTGTGAGGTCTATCGCACTTAGGACAACGCCTTTCACCACTAACTCCTGCTATATCCGTTCTTCCTTTCTTTGGTGCATTATTCCCTTTTCCTTTGCCGGTATTCTGTTTATCAAAGTTCCACTTCCGCTTACCTGAGAAATTTTGAACTTGGTAAGAATTTCCAACGTTTTGAGTTCTTTGATAAGAAATAGTTTCGGCTCGCTTTAGGACTTCTCGATAAGTGCCCAGCTCAAGAACTGACACTATGTCACGAATATAAGGTTGAAGCCCACGTTCAAATCTTCTAGCCCGCTTTTCCTCAGTATCCACTAAATGTGGAGCAAACCTTGATAATTCCTCAAATTTGCGTTCATATTCTACGAGGGTCATGGTTCCCTGCTGAAGTCTAAGGAACTCCATCTCCTTTTGATCTCTCACAACTGCCGGGAAGAATTTTTCTTCTACAAGTTCCTTAAACCTTTCCCAAGTTATAACCTGTTCTTCAGCAGGTGTTAATGACCTAGTAGTCATGTCCCACCAATGGCTAGCCCCCTTCTTTAACATAAACACTGAAAATGTTACCCTTTCAGCATCGTCACATCTTATAAATTTAAAGATGCGTTCTAATTCTCGTAACCAATCCTCAACTGCTAAGGGATCTGTACTCTCCTCAAACGATGGAGGGTTCATTTTACGAAACTGCTCTATCATTGCAGTTCGATCCCTCGAGTTAGGTACTATTTGAGGTTGAATAATTGGTTGGTTAGGTTCCTGATGATCAACTGGTATTTGTTGATTTAGGGTTCGTTGCCCAGTTAAAGGTGGTGCATGTTGTTGCTGTCCCAACTCCCGCATTACAGCAAGCAGTTCTCGTGCAAAGTTTGCAATATTAACTTCACCACCACTAGAACTAGCATTAGCATTGTCGTGGTTGCGCTTTGGAGGCATTTCCTTTGAATAAAAAAAAATATTCATCCGGTTAAAATTACTTCAGAACGTAATACTAATTTTAAAACAAAATTTCAAAGGCCAAGGCAGCTTTCCTTCATATATATACATTATTATTTTTTTCACAAACAAAAATCATGTTGAGGTATGGTACATACATTCAAAAGCAGAGATACATATTACATCCTATTTTATTCCAAAAACAAAGATAGCTAGGTAAGATGTTATCTAATCTTCTATTTCTTCTGGGTCCTCATCGGGGTCTTCCTCTGGGTCTCCTTCTTGGTCTTCTTCTAACGTGCTTTGCTCCAAACTATCTGGTAATGGTACGGGAAAACTTTCATCTAGAACTCTCGAAAAGCACTTAGCCAACGGTCCCTTAACTAGCCTAGAATTGGTAACTCGTAAACTGGTATTCATGGATAAGATTATAGTCTTCTTAAAGTTTCGCTGTAAATCACGACTAGTCCCATAGCTCTCTCGAAGCAAATATATAAGGTCCTCATACGAAAGGTCATCATCAGACCATAGCACAATCTCATTTATGACTAAGACCCAAGGTTCTGGAACAGTTTCATATAACCTTTGTATCTTCACCTTATCCCTTAAGCTATGGTGTATCTCCCATAACATCCTAATAATACAGTCTAGCAGGTCCAAATGTTGTTCGAGACTATGGAGCGGATGCATACGATAATTATAGTAAAATGCCAATAATATGTCCCGCTTCTTCGCAAAACCACAAGCTTCTATCCTTGTGGGGGTTCTTACCATTCGTGCCATAACTAGGACAAACATTGATTATGTTACTCTACAAGGTTCTCATAAATATCTAGATATAAGTGTTTATGACTTCATAATCTCAATCATGACTTAAAAATATTCCCATATCCAGCAATAGATATAACAGTTCGTTACATAAGAAAACTCATGAATTTAAAAATAAATTTTTACCTTGATCATTGGTTGAAAGTCAGTTGCTAGCTTGCTCGATGATTAAGGACAGTAACTTTCTTTTAAAAAGCCTACAGAAAAGTATAACTGCTCTGATACCACGCTGTGACACCCCAAACTTAAGCTTCGAGGATCACGTATTAAACATAATAACTTCAGTCTTTGGTACATGTAGATACTCTTAAATAGAAGTATTAGATGTTAGAAACTTATTTTCAATTTGGTAAAACAATTCTTATAAAATTTGATGGCCGGTAAAAGTGCATGTCAACATGAAATTATACATTACATATACGGCCTCGGCACTATCAAGGTTAGTTGGGGTAGCAAGTTTGACAATTTTTATAAAATTCATCCCAACTCCGTTTTATATGAAATTTATGGCATTAGAAAGATAATTTCAAGTAGTTTTTTAGTTTAAAATATGAAAATTTTCCATGATCATATGATATAGACGTTTTACTGAAAACAGTGAAGTGTTACACAGGAAATCCAGATTGACCCCTTGACGTTTAAAAATTTATAGAGTTAGAAAAATCATTTTGAAATTGACTCCAGAAACTGTCCCGTTTCTGCCTTTTGTCTCTTGCAAGGAAAATAAACTACAAAAATGTCTCTTAACATAACATGAAAGATATAATTACAAAATTTACTATTAATACCATATTACATCAAGTCATGTACATATTTTTACATAATACCATAAGAAAAATAGATGGAAAAGCAGTCATCGAACAAAACATACAAGAGGAAACTTTCGGTACAAAACATCTTTGTCCTGAATCCATCATCGATTTTGCCAACTAACTTCCATCAATCCAATGATCATGGATCTGAAAATTTAGCATAACATACTATGAGTATAAGGAATACTCAGTAAGATACCATGCTTGGATTTTTTTTATCATGATAATACTACACAAAAGGATGCAATCAAACACATACTTGCACATTCCGGTTTGCCGGTGCCCTTCGGACTTGTCCTAAGGCATTAATAGATATCTAACTTTGTGGACTTGTCCACCATAATCATATTATGGTTTTTCATGCATAGTTTAAGCATAAATATTACCATGAAATCATATTCCTTAAGCATACAAAGTATCTTACCGTAAAACTTGAAGATCTTCGATTGAAATATGAATTGAAGATGTTAGGCTTACTTCCTTTTCCTTTCCTTTCTTATTTTCGATTTTGCTCTCTATTTGAGTGTATGAGTGTTTTGCAAAGTAAAGGAAATCTTTTCTCTATGGCAATGGATATGGATATATATATATATATATAT